>NC_043705.1:88202647-88224328 GCF_006229205.1 Suricata suricatta
TATGTTTGCACTCATAGGTCCAGCAGGAAAACAGGAGAGACCTAATGGAGAACCAGGGGGAGCGGAGGAGGGAGAGAGAGTTGGGGAGAGAGAGGGATGCAGAACTTGAGAGACTATTGAATGCTGAGAATGAACTGAGGGTTGAAGGGGAAGAGGGGGCGGGAAAGAGGTGGTGGTGATGGTGGAGGGCACTTAAGGGGAAGAGCACTGGGTGTTGTATGGAAAACAATTTGACAATAAAATATTATTGAAAAAAAAAGCTACCTTTTAATGTGTGCCTACTATGTGCTGAGCTCTTTTCAGAAGCAGTCTCAATTAATTCTCACAGTAACCCTTCGAGTGACCATTTTACAGAAGAGAAAACTGAGGTTCTGAGAAGTCTGTTGGCCCGGCCAGCAGCACTCTGTTATTCAGTAGCAGAACGAAGGTCAAGCCCAAGCTCCGTTTCCCAGATGGAAAAAGAAAGAGGAAAAGGATGAAAATAACACATCCTGGGCGTCATCTTTCTCCCAGGCAGCATGGCTTCCTTACAGTAAGAGCTGCCAACACTTCCCAAGTGCTCACCACATGTCACACACTGCGCTGTCTAGGGGCGTTCCCCAAACGGATTCATTTGACCCTCATGATACCCCGTGAAGTAAGTACTATTTATATTCCCGGTTTACCTACGAGGCACGAGGGCAGTCGGGGGTCAGTCACCTCCCCAGGGTCACACAGAGGTGATCTGGGCTCGAAGCCTGGTGTCTAACCTCCCCACTCTGCGGCCTCTCCCAAGGGTGCTCGCTGCCACGTCCAACCATCCTGGGGCCACAGCTCCCTACTCCCATTCTAGAGAGGGGCCTGCGGGCCCCCGAGCTTCATGCGCTGCTCTTGACTCTCCCTGCCACCTCAACCTCGCATCCAGGCCCTTAGGCAGCCCCTCTGACTCCATCTGACTTCAGTTCATTTCGGAATGGTGCCAGGGACAGTGAGCCAGCCCTGGGCCTGGGAGTTCTTCCTTTGCCCTTGGTCCCCACAGGACGCACCATAAACTAGGTGCCCCCATGCCCTCCTGAGCAACTAACTTCACTTCCTCTTCACCGGTCTCGGATCTGCTTTCCATCCCACAGCTTCGGAAACGCAAATCTAAGTCTGACTTCCTGCGCAACACCCTCGGGGTCCCCACAGCGGCCTTCCGATCAAGGTCCCAGCCCCTTGCGGGGCCTTGATGAAGTGGTTCCTGCCTCATCATCCTCTTCAGCACATCTCACAGCCCCTCCAGCTCACTGCTCACACTCGGGCTCTGCCAGGCACCCCTCACTGTTAGCGACCGGGCTGCCCTTTGCCTCACAGATCACGATGACTAAGAATGCGGTTCCAAGCCAGACCAGCTGGGTTCAAGTCCCAGCTCTACCACTGACCAGCTGTGTGCCCTGGGCCCGGTTTTGGAAGCTTTCTGGGTCTCATTTTCCTCATCTTTCAAACAGGGACAACAGGACATTTGTCCCAAGGTTGCCTGGGATGATACATGCCAAACATTTAGTATAGGGCCTAGCTCCCTGAAAGTGCTAGGTAGGTGCGAGGTATGGCTCATCAAATTTCAGTTCCACCAGGACTGGTTATGGTGAGGATAGGATACTCCTCAAATATTCCACTGGTTTCCTTTACAGTCCTCAGCCTCCTGCCATGAGGCAGGGGCATGTGACCAGTGTGGCCAGCGACTTGTGGCTGGAAATGTCAGACGTAACCTTCAGACTAAAGTTGTGAGAAGCACACAGGCAAGTCTCTAGTTGCCCCCTTCCCTCCCGTGGCCACAGATGAAGCCTTGTGTGGGGATTTAAACCAAAAAACCCTTATAATCCAGTTTGCCCAATCACTGAGTCACCACATGGAGACGGAGCAGCCCTGGAGAGTTGCCGAGATCCAAGGCCAACCTTCCGGTAGTGAGAACTGAGCACTTGTCCGAGAGATCTAGGGGACAATTGTGACCACAGCGTAGCTTAGCCTCTTGTGACCAATATATAGGCTGAGCACGCTGAGTGAGCTTTGTAAGTTATTCTCAGTCTCCTCATCCATAGTACACCAGTGTCCCAAGGCTGCTGCAGCAAGCCACCGCAGATTTGGGCGCTTAGGCAACAGAAATGTGTCACCCCCCACGACCTGCCTCACCAGGTGCAGTGAGCTCTTGCACATAATTAAACAGCTTGAGGAGATTGCTCTTTTTCTTCCCCCGCCCCCAGATTCATTGAGGTATAACTGACATATAACACACTGTGAGTTTCAGGGGTAGAGTGTGTTGATTCGATTTACGTGCATCCTGCAAAATGATGACCACAGTTAGGTTAGTTAACACATCCGGTGCCTTATGTCATTACCCTTTGTGTGCGCGTGTGGTAGGAACTTTGAAGATCTACTCTCTTAGCATCTCTGACTCATACAAAACCATATTGTTAACGATAGTTACCAGGCTCTACATTACATCCCCAGAACTTATTTACCATGTAACCGGAAGTGTGCGCCTTTTAACCTATACCCATTTCCCCCACCTGCAAGCTCCTGACAATCACCAATCTATTCTCCAATTCTATGAGCTCAAGTTTTTAGATTCCATGCACAAGGGATAATTCAGTATTTGTCTTTCTCTGACTCACCTCACCTAGCATCATACCCACAAGGTCCATCCACACTATCACAAGTGGCAGGATCTCCTTTTTTATGGATGAATAATACTCCTGTATATATGTGTGTATACCTCACATACACACCACATATGCCATACATGTGTCTGTAGATATGTATTTGTAAGTGTATATGTATCTATCACATTTTCTTTATCCATTCATCCATCAATAAGAAGGTTGTTTCCATGTCTTGCCTCCTGTGACTAATACTGCAGTGAATCTGGGAGTGAAGCTATCTCTTCAAGATAGTGATTGCATTTCCTTCGGATATATACCCGGAAGTGGAATTGGCAGGTCATGTGGTAGTTCATTTTTAATTTTGTTTAGGAACCTATACACCTTTTTCATAGTGAGCACACCAATATGCATTCCGGGGCGCCTGGGTGGCTCAGTCAGTTAAGCATCCAACTTTGGCTCTGGTCATGATCTTGTGGTTTGTGAGTTCAAGTCCCACTCGGGCTCTGCGCTGACAGCTCAGAGCCTGGAGCCGGTTCAGATTCTGTGTCTCCTCTCTCTGCCCCTCCCATGCTCATGCCTGTCTCTCTCTGTCTCTCAATAATAAATAAACGTTAAAAATTTTTTTTGAATATGCATTCCTACCAACAATGTATGAGGGCCTCCCTTTCTCCACATCCTCGCCAACACTTGTTATGTCTTGTCTTTTGAATAATGGATATCCTAACAAGTGTGAGGTGATACCTTAAATTTGCATTTCCCTGGTGATGAGTGATGTCAAGATCTTTTCATGTACCTGTGGCCATTTGTGTATATTCTTGGAGAAAATGTCTATTCACGCCCTGTGCCCATTTTAAAATTGGATTATATATTTTTTGCTATTGAGCTGTATGAGTTCTTTGTATATTTTGGATATTTATTCCTTATTAGATGGGTTGCAAAGTATTTTCTCCCATTCTGTAGATTGCGTTTCCATTTTGTTGATTATTTCTTCCGCTATATAGAAGGTTTTTAGTTTGAATGTAGACCCTTGTTTATTATTGGTTTCCTCATGCTTTTTAGTTTGAGATAGACACTTGTTTATTTTCGGTTTCCTTATGCTTTTAGTGTCATATCCAAAAGCTTATTGCCAAGATGAATGTCACAGAGCTGTCCCCTTATGTTTTCTTTTAGGGGTTTTATGATTTTAGGTCTTACATGTAAGTCTTTAATCCATTTCAAGTAGTTAATTGTTGTGAGTGACATAAGATAGGCATCCAGTTCCATTCTTTTGCATGTGAATATCCAGTTTTCCCAACACCGTATACTGAAGAGACTATCTTTTCTTCACTGAGTACTCTTGGCCCCCTTGTCAAACACCAGCTGAGTGTATGTGCATGCATGGATTTCTAGGCTCTCAGTTCTGTTGCATTGATTAGCTGTCTATTTCTATGCCAGTACCATACTGTTTTGATTACTATAGCTTTGCCATATAGTTTGAAATCAGGGAGTGTGGTGCCTCCAGCTTTGTTCTTCTTTCTCAAGATTGCTTTGGTTATATGGGGTCTTCTGTGGTTCACACACATTTTAGGATTCTCTTCGCTGTTTCTTAAAAAAAAGTTCTTGGGGCGCCTGGGTGGCTCAGTCGATTAAGCATCTGGCTTCAGCTCAGGTCATGATCGCACAATTCGTGGGTTCGAGCCCCGCATCGGGCTCTGTGCTGACAGCTCAGCCTGAAGCCTGCTTCAGGTTCTGTGTCTTCCTCTCTCTCTGACCCTCCCCTGGTCTCACTCTCTCTGTCTCTCCAAAATAAATTTAAAAAACAAAAAAAAAATTTTTTTTAAGTTCTTGGTCAGGCCTAAGGGGAGTCTCCAAGTCCAAGTTTGTCCAGTAGGGGCCTGGTTCTCAGATCCCCACTGTGTTCAGTCCTGGCTGGCAGTGGCTCAGGGTGAGTGTGGCCTGAGTGGACCAGAAGTGAGGCTGTAAGTCAAATATGCTCCCCACAGTGGGTCCTCTTGAAGGGAGATCTGAACAGAACAAACTCAATGGCTGTCACACACAGTGAAGGAGCGATCTACTAGATTGCGCCATTGTACTCCATTCCTGTAATTGATAAGTGACATGTGGTGCAGTTCTTCAAGAATATTCTGTTCAACAGCCTTTCACCTATTGATTTCAGTATTCATTCACGACCTTTGCCTGAAGCAATTATCAGTTGCAAAATGGTGGGTTTCTACTTCTTTCATCCCTTCTAAATTTATTATTAGGCACCCTGTTGTAAGAGAGAACTCTTTCCTTCTTTTTCAGTATCATTATAAGCTCATGAATTTTTTAAATTCAACATATATTGATCCATTCCCACTACTATCCTTCTGATGTTTAAACCATGCCCAATTGGCAGGTGTGAGCCCTTTCAAGCCGACTCGTGTGCCCTTCTTGGCCTTTACTCTTGTCCCCATTGGTCCTTGAGCACTTCCTTGCACCCTACACTCACCTCGTACTCTCCCTGCCCCAACGCTGGAGTCGGCCATTTCACCAAGGAGCTCCTTGTAGTGTATTTAGAAACCAAGTTCTGTGGGACAGAGGTGCTCACTGCTGCTATAGTTTAGTGTTAGTTATGAGTTTATAATGATTGTTCTGGGTCAAGTTCAACACCATAGGTTTCTTCTGCACTTTCCTCCATCCCATATCTACACCTTCTGTCTTCCAGAGGGAGAGCTCTGGCTCACAATAACATCAAGATACTAACTCCATTTCACAGTACGCACAAATCACTACCCCAATGTGACACGAACACTGACCACAAGAGCCCCACTGAATAAAGATCGTGATCTATTTGAGGTTATTTTCACCCTTTCACTATATCTGACTGAGAGTATGGAGTCACAGCCCTGGGACTGCTTTCATGGTCTGAGTGGTTGTCACTAATTTGACAGGTTCATTTATTTTTATCTATATTCAAGTCTAAGGTTACTTTCCCCATCATTGTTATTCAGGCTTTTAAAAAATTATTATTAGGGAAACTATCTACATGGCTGAAAATTCAAAAGCTATAGAAAAGATAGTGACACTTCCAATCCTCTCTTTCTTGCCTTATTCATATTTACTCCCATAGGTGACCGTTTTCATTCATTCTTTTTTGGGGGGCAGGGGAGAGCACAAATGGGTCAGGAGCAGAGAGAGGGGTCAAAGGATCTGAAGAGTGGGCTCTGCACTGACAGGCTGACAGCAGCAAGTCTGATGTGGGGCTCGAACTCATGAACAGTGAGATCATGACCTGAGTTGAAATCGGACGCCTAACCAACTGAGCCACCCCAGGTGCCTACTGTTTTTATTATTTCTGCCTTATTCTCCCCAGGTTCCATTTTTATAAAACAAAAAAAAAAGGACAAATACTTATATACATGCATGCATGTTCTTATTTCTTTCTTATAAAAAAAAGTGCATACTAAAGGAACTTTTTTATGCTTTGCCTTTTTTCATTTAAAGATACATCATAGAAACTACTCCACATGAGTTCCTAGAGATCCTCCTTGATCTATTTGAAAAATTAATTTTTAATCACACAAGCAATAATAGCTCTCTTCTGATCCTTTAAAAGCAGACCCAGGGAGCCTGGGTGGCTCAGTTAGTTCAGTGTCTGACTCTTGGTTTTGGCTCTGGTCATGTATGATCTCACAGTTTGTGAGTTCGAGCTCCATTTTGAGCTCTGTACTGAGCCTGCTTGGGATTCTCTCCATCTCCCCTCTCTCTCAGCCCCTCCCCTGTTCACACACACACACACTCTCTCTCTTAAAATAAGTAAATAAACTTTTTAAAAAATTAATTAAAAGAAAAAAAAAGCAAAGCCTATAAGCCTGAAGACTGTCTCAACATTTCCCCGGTCTCCCACCTCCTTGTGAAGCCATTTCCAGAGTTTGGTGATCATCCCCCCAGATCCCTCCCTGTGAATGCATGAAGCATACACACACTTGGAAAAGGTTTCTTTACATAGATAGTGTCATACTTTAAACACGATTCCGTAGACCAGCTTTCTTGACTAAGCAACGCATGAGTATTCAGCTGGGTCTCTTCGTAGCATCCCCCCTTCCCTATCTGGAGAAACACTTCACCTCCTGAAGTTCCGGCCGGATGTAACATCCTCTTAATGCCTGCAGGCATTGCAGGAGTGAAGTCACCCTTACTCCTTTGCCCCACTGCCAGTGAGCATACAGCCTTTATCCTGATATATTCATCATATCTTTAACTACAGCCTTTATCCTGATACATGCATCGTAACAGGAATGGTAGCTAAGGTATGTGTAGTGTCTGTGACACACACCAAGCCCTTAGCATGACCTTAGGGCAGGCATGTGCTGGCTAAGTATGGGTGCTCCTGAGAAGAACAGGGCCTGAGTCTTCATTGAACATTCTTCCAACAGACATTAACTGCAGAGCTACTACACGCCAGGCCTGGGCAAGACTCTGGGCACAGAGTGGAGGAAAAGGCAGACGTGGCCCGCTGGTCAATTCCGAATGCAGCGTGGGGTAGTAAATAGCATAAATTCTTCAGCCAGCTGCCTGGGTTCAGATGTTGGCTCTGCCTCTTAGGAGCTGTGTCACCTTGCTGATCTTGCCTTTGTTTACAATTCTGCTACTTCTGGGGCACCTGGGTGGCTCAGCTGGTTAAACGTCTGACTTGAGCTCAGGTCATGATCTTGTGGTTCATGGGTTCAAACCCCCGCGTCGGGCTCTGTGCTGACAGCTCAGAGCCTGGAGCCTGCTTCAGATTCCGTGTCTCCCTCTCTCTGCCCCTCCCTGCTTGCACTCTGTCTCTCTCTCTCTTTCAAAAATAAACAAACATTAAAAAAATTTTTTAAAGAATCTGCTACTTCATCATAGTTTTTGCATTAATTTTGTTTTTTAATAAACATTTCATTAACACATTTTTTATCCTTGTTGTTGAGGGTGTTTTGGAACCCCCTTTAAATTTGGTATCTGAGGTGAGTGCTTCACTCAGCTCACCAATGTCCTGGCCCCCTCTCATGCCATTATTTCATTCCTTTGTGCCTCAGTTTTCTCATCTGAAAAATGGGAAAAACAATAGCACCTCCCTCTCAGTGTTGCTGCAAGAATTAAATAAACTAATATATATACAGGGGTTAGACCAGAGCTCAGAAGGTGTAAGATGAGTATTCACTGTCATTAGGACCATAGTGCCTCAGAAGTGGGGCACACACAGTTAATGTTGGCTATTAAATGAACACTACAATAGTCAGTGCATGCTTAATATTTAATTTGGCACCTCTTACCATCTTCACATCAAGCAGGATTTTTCCATAATCATCTGGAATATGCAATGTGCTCGATGGTGCTCTTTGCCCTGCAATGATTTGTCTTAAATGTCATCTCACATTTCTCTTAAAACATTCCTCACTCAGACTCAGAATTCTGCATTCTTGCAAAACTCCATTCATCTCTGTCCGTGATCACATCTTACCCTTTCCCCCAGCACACTCTCCAAAGCTTCTGGACCCCTCCCTGGACGGGGTTACTAATGGATCTCAATCGCTCGCCATCATCACCTTCATTATCTTGCTTTCTTTTCACAGTCTACTAATTCACCAAGGACATTTACAAAATCTGTCTTCTGTTGAACGTCTTCTGTCAAAGCAGAACCTCAGGATTGCCCAGCGGACCGCCTCCCTCCTGACTTACAATCTTCCAACCTAGAACCCTCCATCCTTGAACTCTTTCTTCCACTCAGCCCAGCCCCACTGTGCTAGCTGGCTTTTAAATACACCTCAGTTATTAATCTTTCTCTCATTGAAATGTTCCTGTTTCCTTCTTCCTCCATAACATATTAATTTTTTCTTCCATTTTTCTATATTATCTTATTTGCTTTCCATTCAGAATCTTGATATTCTACTCTCTAGCTTCCTTGCCTATTTAGTTCAAAGCAACAAATATTGATCTCCATTCCAGGTGGTACTTCCCAGTTGTCCCCAGTGCCACTTAATGCAGCCGTTTGTAAAGGTTCTAGTTTCCTGAATCCATTTCCCTTGTGATTAACTTCACAACAGAGCCACTGCAACAGTCAAAGCCATGGTGGGCCCTGGCTCCACTCCTCGGAAACTCATCTACCCTGGCCTTGGTCCCCAGGTCCTCCCACACCTCTTGGGGCCTAAAGGAACCTCCAATGCCTGTCCCTAACTCTGCCGAGAAAAGAAGATGGCCCTAGGGGCTGCCAGACACTGGGAAAATGATGAACCCCCCGGCAGCATCACTGACAGCTTCCAATCACCATAAGAGCACACTTCATTGACTTTTTTCTTGGGTCCAAGATCTACTCAGGAGAACGGCTTTTATTTTTTTGTTTTTTTTTTTCTTTTTCTAAGTAGTTTGAGTTTCTTCTTTTAGTTTAAATTAGTGTTATTTATGTCTTTGTTTTGTTGCCTTGTGGGCAAAGGATATGGACAATATGTTTTCTGCCTTTGGTGTTTGATTTAACTGTCCTTAGTGGCTTCAGGTAGGACCCATTTTTGCAGCTGGTGCACGGGCACCATAAAGAAGGTGCAGTTTTTATTTGCAGAGTACAAAGTTTCTTGGATGTCCAGGGCACCAGTAGTAAGAGTCACCTTCCAGTGAGGGCTTGCTGTGCTTCTGGCTCTGTACCATGCCCTTTCCACACAGTCTCTCATGTAAACCCCACCACCCTGCAAGGAATGTCTCTTGTGAGTCTCATCTTACAGACAAAAAAACTATAGCTTAGAAGGGCTCAGTAACTCGTGTAAGGACACACAACGAGAGGCATGGAGCTGGGATTCGAATTAAAGTCTGATTGCAGCTCGGCTAGCTTATGATTGAAGTCTTCCATATCAGGGACTCATGGAGCTCCTGGGGGACATAATGAGCACCCCCATTCCAGTTACAAAAATACCAGCATGCCTCCAGATGCACATTTTTCTGAAGTAAGGGTTCATTGAGCTCATTGGATTCTCCAAAACGTTTAAGAGTCACTGTTCTGCATCCATATATATTTTTTGTCCATTTCATCTATCAAAGACAGACACGGGTGTTTTAACATGCCCCTTCTGTCTTGAGTTTCTTTCTATTTCTTTCTATTATGCTTTGTCTATTTTGCTGCAATGTTTGCCAGGACATCAATGCCTAGGACTCAATGCAAATTGTACCACTTTCTCAAGAGAGAGGGAAACAAACCACAAGACACTCTTACTGATAGAGAACAAACTGAAGGCGATGAAGGAAGGTGGGTGGGAGACGGGCTGGATGGGTGAGGGGCTTTAAGGAGGGCGCTAGTTGTGATGAGCACCGGTTATTGTATGTAAGTGATGAATCACTGAATTCTATTCCTGAAACCAGTATTGCACTGCATGCTAACTGAAATGTAAATAAAAAATAAAACCAAAAAAACCCTCAGAAAACAAATTGTACTTCTTTCTCAATATAAAATGACTCTCTACAACTAAATAACTGCTTTTTGGAATTCAGCTTTACTAGTCCTTGGTGGCTATGTGCCTTAGACCCCACATTTCCCTTCTCTGCACTTTGGTTCTGTAAAGTAAGACGCCATTCCTGCCATCAGGACCCTGGTTAGACTCAGCAGAAACTGCAAGCCCACAAGGCCAGAAACACGTGTCTACAAATGATTTCTTACTTCCTCCCCATAGACATGCTTCCTCTCCCAATTCAAGCAGGTAGCAGGCTCCGGACTTCCTTGCCTCTTGGGAGATTGAAAGCAAGGCTTTTTTCTTCCCAAACCCAAGGACCTACAGGGTTCCCCTAATGAGAACAAGCTTGAAGAAGAGGATGAAAAACAAAGAAGGAGCTTGACAGTCTCCTGCTCCCAGTCAAGCTATGCTGGTCCATCCTGAACATACACCATCTCTTAGAATACCAATGTCGCATGAGGACGTTCTGTGATAGGGATGGGACAGAACCAAATAGACCAGTCCTTAGTCACACCCAAGCAGAGATAAAAACAGAGACCCTCAAGCCATCCCTTAAATTAGCAAACATCCCCTCCCCCATCACCTGAGTGACTACTGCCCAGTTCCTCCCACCTCATAGGCACAAAGTATTACCTGATCACTGAATTACCCCAGTTCCTGACAGCACCCAACCCAAAACAAACCCCCATGTCCCCTAACACAGACCCCAACTCTCTAATAAGCCCCCGTAACCTCTCTTACCCAGATGCCACCGCTCTCCGTGGTGTGTCCTGCTTGAGGCAGCAGGTGATACACCCAACTCTGTTTGCACACAGGTGTGTGCCTGAGCTCTTGGGCAGGTGGCATCACCAAGAATTTCCCCCAGGACAAAAAGAGCCCCCCTCCCCAGGCTTGGGAGGTAGGAAGAGGGTCTGTAGAAAGGATCTGTGTCCCCTCTCGAGCTGCACCTTGAAGAGCGATGGGAATTCTGCAGAGACCCTGGGGATTACCAGAGAGGCTGGATCCTGCCTGGAGCATCCTCTAAGCATCCCCAAAGATCCTGCACCCCTAGCAGGGTGTGGAGTTCTGGGCAGGAGATGTGGAAGGATCATAAGGGCTAGAACCATGGGCAGCTCCGCAAGAATGGCTGGCCACAACGCCTGGAAAGAAGTTGCCCCGTTAGAGCCTAGGAGAAGGCTTCCCTCAAGAGTGGCTGAGATGAATTTATCCAATAACCAGCAGGTTAGAGACAGTCAACAAGTAGCTGATTTAAGAAAAAGAGCAGCACCTGAGCGGGTCCGTCGGTTGAGCATCAGGTCAACTTTGGCTCAGGGCATGATCTTGTAGTTCGTGAGTTCAAGCCCCGCATTGGGCTCTGTGCTGACAGCCTGAAGCCTGCTTTGGATTCTGTGTCTCCCTCTCTCTCTCTCTCTGCCCCTCTCCTGTTCATACTCTCTTTCTCCCTCTCTCTCTCAAAAATAAAGGTTAAAAAAATTTTTTTAAGAAAATTAAGGAATTAGGTCTTTCTTGGATACATATATCTGTGGCCTGAGCTCCGTACCTACTACACTGGATTAAGTAAAATGGGGGATTAAAAGGACACTTATGTGTCTTGATTAACTACAGAGATGAAACTGGACCTCCAGAAAACTCTGCACCCAGGCCTGAAAGGAAGCCGAGACTCCGTGTTCACCCCCATCCCCGTTTCTCTCCACAGGACTGTCTGATCCTTTTCTGCCATTTCACATGACCCACCATCCAGTGCTCAAGCAGGAGATGCCACCTCACAGTTCCCGAATGGGGCCCTCCATGCAGCCTGGGGTCCTGGGAAAGCAGAGCTCGAGGCCAAGGGAAGCACTTTGCCGGTGACCAGGATTCAGGGAGCAGGACAGAAGGGCAGGAGGCGGAGCCATTCGAAGATGTGTCCCCAAGCGACCAGGGCTTCCAGTGACTGGTTGCTTGATCCCACAGGCCCAGCAGACAAGTCATCCTTCTGAGGGAAGAAAGGGAAGGCATCTCAAATGCCTTCTTACCATTCCTTGAATGTAATTACCATTCCAGAACTGTCTGGACCTTTGGTCTGCCACCCAGCCATGTGACCAGGTGAGTCCTACTTATCCATCAGTTCTCCACTTAAACGTGACCTCTTTAGGGCAGCCAGCAGGCACTGGTCCCCTGGTACACCAGTCATCGCTGTAGCCACAAGTTCACGTGCGGCCATGCACATAAATCACATGATCTCTGCAGACAGAACTGCAGCTTCAGGTTCAAATTCTGGCTGTGCCTCTCATCAGTGGTGAGACCTTGAACAAGTCATTGAATCTCTCTGTATTTCAATTTCTCTGTCTGCAAAACGGGAACACAAAGAGCATCGCCCCACAGTCCTGCTGTGAGGATTGACTTGTTATACACAGAGTGCTTAGAAGTACTTCGCCCAAGGTAAGTGCAGTGTTTGTATAAATAGGCAAATAAATAAAAACACATGTGTGATATTAATGGCAGGTTAATAGTAATAGAAATTTTGTTTTTTAAGCTGGAAGTATTTTTAAATCTCTCCCAAAAGATGTCACGCCTGGGTGGCTCAATCAGTTAAGCGTCCCGCTCTTGGTTTTGGCTCAGGTCATGATCTCACAGTTCGTGAATTCAAGCCCCATGTCTTAGGATTCTCTTTCTCCCTTTCTTTCTGCCCCTCCTCCGCTCATGCTCCTTTTCTCTCTATCTCAAATTAAATAAATAAACTTTTAAAATTTTAAATAAATCACCCAAAAAGCATCAGAAATGTCATAATATATGTGTCCTGGGCCAGGAATCCAAATTGGTGACCAAAGAAGTCAAGGTCAGTTTTATTCTAGAGGTATTGGCCAGTGCAACCAATTGAGAGGTTACATTGCCCTTCTGTCAGGTTCAAGGTGCTAGGTGGGCACAATTTAGAATGGATCTTAGTACAACCTCTTTGGTCTGGGACTCTGATAGACTGTCTTCCAGAAATAATTACAGATCAGATGGAAACCAGCCATGGGACAGACTGCAACCTGATTTGGTAGCACTAAGCCCAGAGCTTAGACTAAAGGACCTTAAAATCCTTTATGAAGGAAGATGATATCACGTGAGGCCTCAAACTATTTCTACAAATACTTTCTCAAATAAAATATCTAGGGGGAAAAAATTGAAGATACTAGGAGATAAGACAACAATAAACTAGATACAGCAGACACAACCAACTACAGAAATAGACCCATAGAATCCCGGGTGCTGAATCCTTAGACAGACTGTGAAATGCTATATTTTATCAACTCCAAAATGCTGTTAATGACTAGAGATAGCATTACCTGATGTCCTACCAAAAGAAGAGAGTTAGGATGCCAATAGGTCATATGAGCCTCTCATTATTTGGAAATGGATTTCAACCATGTGATGAGATAGGCAATTTCTTTGGCCTTCGGTGGCATTGCTTGGTGAATGATGGGCAATCTTTTGCATAGTTACAGTATCAAAATGCAATACAGGGCATCTGGCCAAGATGAATTAACAGAGGCCAGATTTACCCTCCTGTCTGCAATAACTAAAAAGTAAAATAAGGTATATGAAACCACGGCAGCCATGATATTGGGCATCAGCAACAAAGGATGGTGACTCCAGGAGCCGTGGAACAATTGAAGGGAGCCCTATTGTGCCCCAAATACAGCTTCCCTGAGATACAGAGAAAAGTCTGGGAGTGTAGGGAAGCCAAGGTATCTAGAGTTTGCAGGACAAAGTATTGGAGAGAAGGATTCTCAGAGAACTCCAGAGATATATAGAGGGTCCCCTTTGAATATTCAGTTGAAAGTTTATCAGCATATGCATGTGAGGAAACTACCCAAGGCCAGGCAAAGAACTACCATTAAAGATTAGAGAATAATATTCACAGAGCCCACACGGGGGCAGGAATCATGCCTTTCTCTAACAGCAAGAGCAGAAAATCTGGTAGCAATGTTCCTACTCATTTCTAAAGGATCTCAGGGCATCATTTAGGTATTTAAGAGGGATCTTACCTCAGTAGCAGGGAAAAATTAGCCCTAGATTAAATGCAGCTCTGCTATTTCATGAAAAAAAATTTTAATCAAACAAATAAAGATAAGACCTGAAAGGATCAAACTATTTCCAAACAATGTAACTGCATCCCAGAACAAAGCTCAACAATGTCTATATGAATATAAGAATGTCCAGCACCCAACAGGATAAAATTCACTGGATCTAGAATCTACCATCTTCAGCATTTCTACTGCTTATACTCCTGTCTGGGCCACCATCATCTCTCACCTGGATGATTACAGTAACCTCCCAGCAGGTCTTCCCCTTCACCCCTTGCTTCTAGCAGTCAGGATAGGCCAGGTTATTATGCAGTAACAAATAATTCCAAAAAACCCAGCCACTTAACCAGGAAAGGTTTTGCTCCACACCCACGGTCAGCACAGGTCTGGAGAGGGGTTCTCCTCATTCGTCTTGGTCCATTTGGACTGCTATAACAAAAATGCAACAGACTGGGTAGCTTAGAAACAATGGAGATTTATTTCTCACAGTTCTGGAGGCGGGGAAGTCTGAGATCTGCCGTGGCTGGAGACTTCTCGTGTCTTCACAGGGTAGAAGGGACAAGGGAGCTCTCTTGGGTCTCCTTTACAAGGGCACCAATCCCATTCATAAAATCTCTGCCTCCCAAAGTCCTCACTTTCCTAATATCATCCCTTTGGGGGCTAGGTTTCAACATATGAACTTAGGGGGACAGGAGTCACATTCAGACCATAGCATCATGGTCTTCGCAGGATCCAAGCTGGCAGAGCAGGTGTGATTGGAACACTGCTGGGCAACAGAGTAAAGGTGAAATTGCCTATTCACCCTTCTGCCCGGAAGTGAGACATTTTGCTTCTGTTCGCATTTCAGTGGCCACGAAAGTCTCATAACCCATTCTGAATAGGGGGTGGAAGGCTGCAATCCAAGCATGTGAGCATGTGTCCAGGTGAGCGGGAATCTGTTCTCATTCTAGCAGACACAGTGATCTCTGTAAAACATACTCCAGATCACGCTGCCCCCAGCGTCAAAGCCAGCATTCCATGGTCCCGACAAGGCCCTGTGGAAGTCAGTACACCATTTCCTCTCTGAGCCCATGTGTCCTGCTTCTCTTCCCTTTCCCTGCTCCCCTTCAACCACACTGACCCACTTCTGTTCTCAGACATGTCAACCAGGCTCCCACTTTTGCACTGGCTATTCCCCTCTTCTAGAGGGTTCTTCCCATAGACAGACATGGCTCACTGCCTCACCTTCAAGTTCACCTCTCAATGAAGCTTACCTGTTCCGCCCTGTATAAAATTGCTCCCTGCTCTCCCGACCCCCAGGCTCCTAGTCCCCATTAGCTTGCGCTACTTTTATTTTGCTCCTAACACTTTTTTACCTTCTACTTTCCCTATTTCTTATGTTTATTGCTGGAATAGGAGTACCACAAAAATAGGACCTTTACCTGTTTTATTCACTGATGTGTCCCAAGAATCCCTTGCAGTGCCTGGCACATATTAGGCACCCTATAAGCACTGTGTATGCAAGTGATAAATACTTGCTTACAAGCGATAAATAAGTATTAGTGAATACTGGGCCCTGTGAGCTGCCTGCACTTGGGGGTCGTGCTCTGAGGCGCTTTATACAGTAGGCAAGGCTGAACCCTAACCTTCATATTCGATGCAACAAACTTATAGGGAAACCAAGCAGTAGATTCACCGTTAATGGGGGTGTGGGGAGCACTGGGGATGATTAAACAGTAATTGTTGCACCTGAGGCAGGAATTGCGGGGAGGGGATGTGCCTTGGCAGCAGGACAAGCTGGCTGCCGCCCTGTGGCTGAGTGAGGAAATGCACCCAGTCTGATTTTGGGAACTTGACCAGTGATCTCCATTGTGTAATACTTTTTCTGCAAGTTTCTCTCAGCTCTGTGAACAAGATGAGAGTCACCAGGCTTGGCCCCCTCAGAGGTCTCTGGAGTATGTGCCCATTGACCTGAAATGTAGCCCAAATCCTTTTCGTTATCTATATGATCTCTCACACACTCACACGTCCATTTGTTCATCTGCTCTTTTTTATTTAAGACTGGAATTTTTAAAATATTTACTTACTTATTTATTTATTTATTTATTTATTTATTTATTTATTTATTTAGAGAGACAGAGAGAGCATGAGCAGGGGAGGGGCAGAGACAGAGTTAAAGAGAATCCCAAGCAGGCTCTGCACTGTCAGCACAGAGCCCCACGTGGGGCTTGAACTCATGAATGTGAGATCATGACCTGACACAAAATCAAGAGCTGGACATTTACCTGACTGAACCACCCAGGTGTCTCTCCATTCATGTCTTCAACAAACATTTGCTGAGCAGTTCCTGGGGGTCCAGACACTGTGGGGAAGAAGAGGCCCACCTGCCTCGTGGGGAAGAAAGCCATTCATTTATTCCACAGCTATTTACCTCCTATGAGCCTACGAGCACCATGCTGACATTGCAGGTAATAACTGATGAGACAGACTGAATTGACCTCGCAGAGCTGATGTTCTAGTGACGGAGAAATAAGATCATGACAACAGTGACAAATGCTGTGAAGGAAATGCATGTGGGAGAGAGGGGCTACTTTAGGAAAGGTCTCAGAAGAGATGACATTTAAACTAAGGCCTGAAAGACAGCAATGGGCCATGTGAGGGATAAGCATTCCAGAAGGAGGGAACGGCAGGTGCAAAACAGTGAACATCCTAGGAAAGGAGAGAAGGCCGGAGCGCCTGCAGGGGAGTAGCCAGGGGGAGGGGAGGAGACGAGGTCGCGCGGTCAGCAGGGGCCGGACCCTGCAGGGGCTGGGCCACAGTGAGGCCTTGGCCTTTGTGGACATTCTCTAACTTGCCTTTTCTAAAGACCCATCTAGCTGGACACATAGAATGGCATTAGAAGTGGCAGTCCATTTGGGCAGCAATAACAGAGTATTATAGCCTGGCTGGTTTACAAACAACAGAAAGTAATTTTTCACAGGTCGGGGGTCTAGGAATTCCAAGATCAAGGTGCTGATTTGGAGTCTGGTGAGAGCCCACTTCCTAGTTCATCAACAGCTGTCTTTTCACAGTGCCCTCGCATGGCAGAAGGGGTGAGGGAACTCTCCAAAATATCTTTTATAAGGGCACTAATCTTCATGAAAGCTCTACTTTTGTGACCTATGCACCTCCTAGAGATCCCTAGCTCCAAATTATATCAAACTGGGAATTAGATTTCAACGTGGATATGGGGACACACACACATTCAGCCTTTAGCGGAAGGATGTCTATTTAATGAAGATGAGTGGATGCGAATATTAAGAAAACACCAATCCTGGGGGGCTCGGTCGGTTAAGCGTCCAACTCTTGGTTTCAGCTCAGGTCATGATCTCAAAGTTCATGGGATCCAGCCCCGTGTCAGGCTCCCTGCTGACAGTGAGGAGCCTGCTTGGGGTCCTCTCCTTCTCTCTCTCCCTCTCTGTCTCTCTCTCTGCCCCTCCCTCACATGTACATACTTTCTCTCTTTCTCTCTCAAAATAAGTCAATAAACATTTAAAGAAAAGAAAACATCAGTCCTACCTTCAAATAGGGTCCTGCTTCCAGAAAGAACATGGGTCACGCACCCAGTCGATCCGAACTCAAAGCCCAGCTTCCCCACTTTTCTGTGCTATGACCTCTGAACTTTGCTTTTCTCACTTGAAAGTGGGAAAAATAACGCACTGCAGGTTTCTTGAACAAATCAGATAGAGGAATGGATATAGAATGTCTGGGGCTGTACATAGCATCTGGTAGGTGTTCAGTAAAAGCCACATTACAAGACACAACACACACACACACACACACACACACACACACACATCCCTTTAGAAGTAGGGAGAAGACCGATATAAGCGCAATTAACAAACACAAAGGAAGTAGAGATGAAAGCAGTACTGAAGGGTCCAGGTCATCGAGGCCTTGAATGCCAATCTACAGCACTTGAACACCTTGAGCAGCGGGGGGGGGGGGGCAGTGCTTCCCTTTAAGAGGAGGATAATTATGGCAGCTGGGAAAAGGAAGAAGATGGAAGGAAGCTGTGCTCTCCTTCCAGCCCCTAAAATGTAGCTTCACTCAAGCTGCTCCCACACCCCCGAGGCTCTGCCCTGCAGCCCAGGCACCTGGAACTTTGCTTTAAAGCCTAGTTCCTTACAGCCCATAAGCTATTCCACGGACCATGTGTGCCTGCCCACTGAGCATTTGCAGGTTCAGCTGTGTTCATTATGAGCATCTTGCTGTGTCAGTCTTGGAGGGAAAGTCTCTTTTCAAGTCCCCTGCCTCTGTTCTGGAAAGAGGTCTGATTCCATCTCAGAAAGCTGATGGAGAGAGGACGGGAGTGGAGCCTCAGCTCCCGGGACTGGCCGACTGTCGTGGGGGCTTGGGATTTGGGAGAAGTGAAGCCGGACAGGCAGGCAGACGCCAAAAATAAGAAAATGTCCAGAACTTCACTCAGCCTGATGGACTCAATGCCCCTCGAATGTGTTGCCCTCCTCCAAATAAACCTGCCATATGGAATTCTGTGGTCCGTCGGCTTCAGCATTGATTCTCTGTGATCGACAGCTCTTGAGTTTGCAAAATGCACTTCTAGAACAGAAATTTAGAAGAATGAAGTCAGCTAAGGCAAAAAATTTACCTTTTTCTCTGCCCTGTTCTCTTCACACCCTAATCAGGGAAAATGCCAGTGTTCCCAGGAGTGTGGACCCAGAGAAGCTTGATGTGGAGAGGTCTCCGGGGAATGGGTAAGGACAAAAGCCAGCCCGACCCTGGAGAGGACTTAGGTTAGAGTTAAGGGGATGGAGATAAATTCATTCATCCCACAGGCATTTCCTTGGGGGCCTCTCTATGCTAGTTTGTGCCAGATGCTGGGGGATCGGAGACAAATGAGACCCATTCCAGCTCCTCGGGGACTCAGAGTCTGGCAAAGGAATCAGATCTATAAGAAGGAAATAATGGCTGTGACAGGGGACAGTGATAGCTGGCGTGGGGGAGGGGGAGAGATGTGGAAAGAATTACATATCAGGGATGCAGGGCTTCCTGGAGGAAGTGACATCCAACCTGGGCTTTAAAGGCTGAATAAGAAGTCACTGACTGACAGAGTGAGGAAACAAATCACTTACACTTAGGTATGCAGGTAGGAAAAAACAAAAATCTATTTCCTTCTGGAGACCACAAGTCATTTCTATTTTGGGGAACATGGATGCAGCTGGTGGGAGATGAGGCTGGACACAAAATCAGGAACTAAAAAGAGAGTCAAAACTAGGAAAGAGTAGATGTAGTTCATGGCAGCTGAGATTAAAATTAGGTTTGAGATTTGGATGCACTTAAAGGAGATATTTAGCTGTATCAGATCAGCTAATAGCAAAATAACAAAAATATATGTACTTTACATACATTATCTCATTTAGACTTCAGAACAAGCCAATGAGGTCAGTGGCTATGTTTACCCTATCTTACAGATCTGGAGATAGAATACAGAGAGATGGTGTGCCTTGCTGAAGCTCACACACTTGGTAAACAGTGGCTGCCAGGGGCTGGGCATTGAGGAATGGAGAGGTATTGCTTAAAGGGTACAGAGTCTCAATTTGGGAAGTTCAAAGAAGTCCTAGAGATGGTTTTTGGTGACAGTTGCACAATGATGTGAATGTGTTAATGCCACAGGACGGTACACTTACAAAGGGTTAAAATGGTAAAGTTTATGTCATGTATATTTCACTACAATAAAGAAGAAGAAAAAGAAAGACAAAGGAAGGGCACGGAAAGATGCAGGTATTGTATCTTCGGCGACAGGCAGGTGGGAGAAAAGTTGGTCTTCCCAGGCCGTTCCTGCCACGGCAGAAGAGGTACCCACAGGGGGGCTGAGGACCCAACTTTGCCACTCGGGCATGCAACTAGGGCCAGGTCGCACTGCCTTTCTGGGAAAACCGAGGAAGCTGGCTGATTCACAGATTTCCTCTAGCGTCTGCCTTCTGTGGTTCTGCCTTATTAGGAAGGCCTGGCTCATTCAGAGGTTGAGAAACGAACAGAAGAGCCAGGCCTTCAACATACTGGACATTTCCAAGTAATCCGACTCACGATGTGCTTCAGAAGAATGTGCCTTACAGAAATTATATCAGTCCTGGCATGAAACAGATGCTACCCTCAGACAGGGTCACCAGGGTATGTTTACTAAAAAGTCCCCTTGCACAGGTGTGGCAGGACTTGGGGAATCAGAAAGGGAAGGTGCAGTACCCAAGGCTTGAGGCAGCAGGACTGCCAACACGGTTAGTGGAAAAAGGGGTCCCAGGAACCCTGAGGGAAAAGGTATGTGGAAGGCCCCCTTTGGAGGCACAACCCTGCAGGGAAAATAGAGCACTCAGGAAATTAATACCTAGACTTCTCTCTTCTTCAGCCTTCCAACTTCTGCCAGGGCTCCCCATTGGCCAAGCCCAAGAGGAAACTGAGGACAGGAAGCCTCTCCCTGAAATCCTTACAGGCCATCCTCTGGGGCCAGGGCAGGGTGGCAAAACCTGGCAAGGAAGCTGGAGGGGTAAATGGAAAGGTGGATCCAAAATGAATCAGCACCAAACTCTCCAGGATCCTGGCCAGGGCTGACCCCCACTGTCTTTCAAAGGCTGACCTTGGATCTAGGGTGGGAAGGAGCCTTGGGCTCTTCCAGGCCCGGAGGGGAGCTATGCAGTTTGTTGGAAGGAGCCCCTACTTACTAGCGTGACAGCATTGGCCAGGCTCCCGTCCATGCATTGATGTGTACATTCATTCAGACATTTGTTCAGCCAACATCTGAAAATGACTCTGAGCCAAGCCAGGGCTAGGAGGCACTGGATGAAGAAATGTGGAACAGCCCCAGCACCCTCCTTAGCTTGTGAAATATGCCTAGAGCCAGACAGTGATGGGTTCCTTCCACCAGTTCTGTGAGTCTGGAGGCTGCTCTCAGTCAGCTCCTCTATAATATGGGTCAACCACCTTTTCTTCCCAGAGTTGTCTTGAGGATTCAAAGGGAACATTTCAGAAAAGCAGAAAGAAGGTTCTGCGCCTAGCATGGAAGAAGTGCTCCATATTTGGCCTCTGTTACCAAGCACCTATCTGCCCCTCACTCATTCACCACCCTTTTACAACTCGCTGTTCTGCCACTCTTGTAGTAATTATACTGTACTTGGATTTGTTGCGATTTTACTCTGCATCTCCAAGGCTTGGGTCTGGGTTTAAAAATACACTGGCCAGACATTGCCGACAGCTTCACATGCATCTTTACGGGACGAGGACAGCCCTGGTTAGTAGGCAGTCGTACCAGACCCATTTTACAGATGAAGGAACTGAACCCGGAGAGATAAAGCAACCCGCCCAAGGCCACACAAGAGACAGCGGCAGAGTCGGAATTTGAACCCGGTAGCCAGGCCCTCGGATCCGGCGCTGGACCGCGGCTCCTGAGCGAGCGCGTTCGGGGACAAACCGACCAGCTGGTCAGAGACTGGACGGCAGATGCGCGCCCGCTACCCCCCAGCCCTCGGCCTTCGGGACAGGGCGCCGGGACAAAGGCGCGGCGGAGGCCGGACGTGGGCCAGCCGGGTCCGCGCGCCGGGGGCGGGAAGCGGGGCC
>NC_043705.1:88224428-88353821 GCF_006229205.1 Suricata suricatta
GAGGACGGCCATGCCGCCGCGGCGCAGCATCGTGGAGGTGAAGGTGCTGGACGTGCAGAAGCGGCGGGTGCCCAACAAGCATTATGTGAGTGCTGCGCGGCCCCCACGCCCCCTCGAGCTCGTGCCCCGCCGGGGGCGACCGAGAGCCCCCCGGCTCCGAAAACTTCCGAACCGTCTGCTCTCTCCCCACCCTCTCCTGCTTTCCCCTCCTCGGCCCTGCTGCTGCGAGCCTGGGTCTCTCCAGCTCCTCCCCCTCCCCCTCCTCTCATTTGCCCGGTTCTCCTCCCCTCCTTCCCGTCCTCCCGCCTCGCCCCTCCGCCGCTCTTCTCCCCCTTTCTGTCTCCTCCTTGGCCCCCCGCTCCGTCCTGCCCATCTGTGGAGAAGTCTGGCCCCAGCCAGTGTAGGGGACAGAGAGGCAGAAAGAGGGGGAGGGGGAGAGAGACAGACAGACAGAACCTCCTGGGCTGAGGCCGCCCGCCCTGTTCCTCCTTGTCCAGAGGCACTCAGACCCGCAGTGCCTAGCCACAGGTAGCCCCTCGAGGGATCGGAAGTTTGACTCCGTGCTTTTGGAGCATCCAGCCAGCCTGAGCGATCTCTGAGAGTGGATCCTTTGAGTGCCTGCACCGTGAAAAGGTTTAAAAAAAAAAAAAAGTCCCTGCCCTCTTTCTCCAATAACTTCTGTTTAAAAATGTGCGAAAGTTTTCTCCTGGTACCTCCCTCTGTAAAATGAGAGTCTTGTGTAGAGCTGGTGAGGACTTGAGAAAATGGGCCAGTAACCTCCTTTTGCAGATGGGAAGGCTGAGGCTCATAAAAGCTGCAGGTTCTAGAACACGGAGCTGCCTTCAGGCCTTCCCTGCCTCCAGAAGGTGTGCCAGGGCCCGCGGTGACCCCCACATGGGAAATGGATTCTGCAGCAGTCTAGGAGCTGAATCTAGGTTCACAGGGCCGTGGGATCACCTCAGAGGCTTTGGGTGGGGGTATATGGGTCTGAGGGATGTTGGGCCCAGGTGAGGCCTTGGGGAGGCCTCCCTTATTGGAGGGAAGGGGGCTCTGGTGTCTCTGGTGGTGAGAAGGGGGCAGTGGCAGCGCCTAGCTGCAGAGAAGTTAACCAGGAAGGAAAAAAGCAAGAGGGAGGGAAAAAATCCTAACAAAGAAGTGTAGAACAATGAATAGCAAAGGGCGTTGGCTGGCTAAATTCAGCTCCTTGGCCTCCTTGCAAGTCTTCTCTGGATCTATTTTCTTAAGAGGCTCGTTCTTATAGAGCAGATCTACATGCCCTCCATGAATAGCTTATAAAATTCTGAAAGGAGATAGCCGGAATTCACTCTGCACTCTCCACGAGAAAGGGTGTGCTGCGTGAGTCCGTATTGTTATTGGCTGGGCAGCCAATAGCCCTTAGCCAGGCTGTGGGAAGCTATTTCCTGGACCTGTGGCATCTTTAAATAGAGTGAAGTTTTCCTTGATTCCAGAGCTTAGCTAAATTGTCTTTTTTTTCTTCCTTTGTGTGTGTGTGTGTGTATGTGTCAACTGTTTCAAATGCTGCCAGATCGTGATTTCTTGTTTGAGCTTGTTGAGTGTGTAACTAAGTTGCCTTTTGGGTATGAAGACAGTTTTCACCAAGATGGCAACAAGAGGAAATCTAAAATTCTCCATGCTGCCTCCACCCAATCTGTGAGCTGGCAAAACCAGAATAGATACAGCTGCCGCAAAGTGGGCATCGTCCTCCACTAACTCTCCCCTGTCCACTCCCAGCGCACACATAAGGAGGCAGAGGTTCTTGAGCCCATTTGACAGATGGGGAAACCAAGGCTCAGAAAGGTAAAGTCCTCTGCCCGAGGTCATGGTCACAGGCACAGCAAGGATGTCAGTCCAAGTCCGTTGGACATGAAAAAGTGGTGTTCCGCCTGACCACTGCACGGCTTCCTAGAGTCCATACCTTCCTAGTTTCCTTAAGCAAAGAAGAACCAGGAAGTCTGCCATCATTTGTGATCATCTTGTGGCTTTTCATTCCCTGCTTAGTCAGATCCACACCCGCCAGCTTTTTGAAGGTTTAGCAGCTTTAAGGGGCATCTTTGCTTAGCTTTTCGCCCCTTTATAGGGTTCCTTTGAGACAAGTTACAATATGGATTTATCCCCAGATCGTGACCTCAGCTTGTTAGCTATGTGCTTCTCTTAGCCTCAGTTTGATCATCTGTCCCCGGGGATGGGGGTGGTACCCCCTTCCTAGAGGGAGGGACCACATGACACTAGGGCTGGCTGCCATAGCTGTTAGAAGCCTGCCTCCCTGCTCCGTGGTGTCCATGTCACCCTGCTGGGAATGTGCTGAAGTCACATGTGGAGGGATTTCACCAAAAAGTTGTTTTTCTGCGTGTGGGTTTAGTCACTCTTGTGACTCAAGGAGGCCCCCTCCCTTGGATGCAGTCTTTTGGGTTCATCAGATGAAGAGGGATGATGGGTTGAACTGGAGCCTGAGTCATGTACAGGAACAGGGCAGACTTGAGGCCATGGTGGCAGGGGACCTGAACCCACCGGAAACTGCCAGGGCCTCCCACCGCACCACTCTAGAAGAAATGAGCACGGGGGCACCCATTGGCATGGGCCTAGACTCTCATCTCATTTGGTACCCTCCTCTCAGAACCTGGCCCAGCCACTCTGGAGAGAAAGCATGAGAAGGGAGATTGGATGGTCCTGAGCTCTGCTATGTGACCTTGGGCTGCTCAGTCTCTCTCTCTGAGCTCCAGCTTCTGTAATCTGCAAGTTGTAAATATTTCTCTTCCCTATAGGATGGAATTTCTCGACCTCAACACTGTTTTCTGAGCCAGGTCATTCTTTGTTGTCGAGGGCTGGCCTGAGCATTGTAGGATGTTTGACAGCATCTCTGGCTTCTACCCACACGTGCCAGTGGCAACTGCCTCCCAAAAGTATCAGTTATGGAGAGTTCCGTTAGCCATGCCCCCTAATTTTCCACCCCTCCTTCCCATTTGCATCTACGTTGGTCACCACCTGTGCATCTGTCAGTTGCTTTGGAAGGAACAGGTCACAGGGACTGTAGATGTCATAGGGAAACTGCATCAAGGCTCAGGGCTCAGGGCTGGGCCACCTGTTGCACCTGAAAAAGCATCTTCTCCGTGATCAGGGTGGCATCCTGTCCATGCCCAGCCCCAGCCTCCGTGGCTTGTGGGCTCAGACGTCATCGGTGGGCCCAGGGGCAGAGCCACAGGTCAGGCCGAAGCTCCCAGGGCCTCTGAGAGCCTAACTGTCGGAGAGGAATTTTTGTTGGTGATCATACTGATAATAATGATAAGTATTATTATTTGGAAAGTGTCCCCTGGAGCCACCACCCTCTGTCAGAGGCAGGGGGAGACGAGGGCTCAGGGAGCTGATCCACTTCTGTGCTGGCACCTTCCCTGCCGCAGAACTCGGGCTTTCTGAACGAATGGAAAGGGGGCTTTCAAGTGTGATACTCTGGGGAGACCCTTCCCAGCTGGGCTGTCTTCTGGCTTGAGGGGAGCAGGAAGTGCTCCCTGGACGTCTTGCAGGTTTTATTTGGATCACCCCATTTCCTGCCCTGGAGTGGGGTGTAGAGAAGCCTTGGGTTTAGAGGAGAGTCTGTCTGCAGGAAGCAGGGGACACTCACTGGCTTGCTTTGTCTTGAGACCTTTAGATGTTAAGAGGAGCAAGATGACCATGGCCGTTACAGCAGCAGTAATCAAAATAGCTGAAATGTGATTGGTGGCTGTGGGTCAGGCCCTGGATTAAGCCCTCTGTATAATTAGTCATCATAACAGTCCTGTCAAATAGGTACTTTTGGGGGCGCCTGGGCGTCTCGGTTGGTGACGCATCCGACTCTTGATCTCAGGGTCATGAGTTCAAGTCCCACATTAGGCATGGAGCCTATTTAAAAAATAATAAAATAGGTACTTTTTTGTCATATTAATCCACCGTTTTGAATATACGAATCCATAAAATATCCACCCACCATCCAGCTCTGTCAGATCTTCCTATTATGCCTATTTTGTCAGATCATTGTGTTTGTGTTTGGGCAGATGCAAAGCCCCTTGTGTACCCTCCCCCGCTCCCTCCAGCCCCCTCCCCCCCCCCACATGAACCAGTGTCCTGCATTTGGTGTGTGGTGTTTGTCATTCCCATGCACTTCAAAAATAATAGAAAATTCTGTCTGTTAGATAGGATTTTTTCCTCTCAGTTTTATTGAGGTATAATTTACATGCCCTAAAATTCACTCATTTTAGGTATATGTTTGCTAATTATTTTAGTAAATTTACAGAGCTGTGAGACCACCAGTACAATCCAGTTTTGTAACATTTGCATCAACCCCAAAAAGATGCCCTGGACTGGTCTGCAATCAGTCTCCTTCCCTCCCCAGCCTTATGCACCTTTTAATGTTTCTTTTTTACCTTTTTAACTGCCCCAGAGCTTGCACTGAATGTTTTGAAACTACATGAAAACATCACCCTTTCAAGATCTATGCTGATGCATGTGGCCCCAGTTTTGTTTTAACTGCTGTTTAATATTCCATTTGAGGGGCACGTGGTGACTCAGTCACTTAAGCATCCAAATTCAGTTCAAGTCATGATCTCACAGTTCATGAGTTCGAGCCCCACATCCGGCTCTGTGCTAACAGCTCAGAGCCTGGAGCCTGCTTCGGATTCTGTCTATCTGTCTGCCCCTTCCCTGTTCATGCTCTGTCTCTCTCTGCCTCTCAAAAATAAATACACGTGATAAAAAAAAAATTTTTTTAAATACTGCATTTGAATATACCGCTGGAGATTCTAGCTCCTGTTGGGGACTTTTAGGGTGTCCCCAGCAGTCCAGGTCTGTGTGGCTGCTTCCTGCACATGTCCCCTAGGTGGGGTGCTGGGTCCGGGGGTTTGCACGCTCTCACCTTTACATTTAGATCCCCCAGAGCAGTGTCTGTGCATCCGTTTGCTGTGGGTCCTTGCTAACACCCCACACTGGCAGACTGTTTAATGTTTGCCAAGCTGCTGGGTGCAGAATAGCACCCCATGGTGGTCTGCATGCATGTTCCCTGCTTGCCAATAACATTGAGCATCTTTTCACACCTTTGTCGGCCACTTGAGTGTCCTCCTGTGAACTGCCTGTTTTCCCTTTTGCTCCTTTCTCAGTATGTTGAGTTATTTGTCTTCTGTTAATTAGCACGATTTATTTATACAGTCAAGATCCTAATCCTTCAGATGGTTACATTAAGGGTTCCCATTCTCTCGAGACTGGAAGGGAGGGCATGCCCCTAACTAAGGTCACACAGCATGGGGACTGAGCCAGATATGCACGTGGTCTAGGAGAGGTGGCAGCCGTGTGATCCGTCCCCTGCGCCAGGTGGCCGTGGTGTGTCACCTGGCTTCTGGAATGCCGTCTCACTGACCCCTCAGCCTGGATTGGTGCGGCGCAGACAGCGCCCGCCCTCATCATTCTCGCCCAGGAAGCTCTGGATGACTGTGCCCCTGGGAGGGGATGGGGTGGCAGACCCTGTGCCACCAGTCTTGAAACCTCCCTTCTCTGTTTGCCAGGCTCCTAGAGCCCCGGGGTCACAATTCAGAGTTTGCAGGGTAGATGGCGCCCGCCTTAGGTATTTCTGGCAATCTCAGCTCACCCTGTAGGAGCCTCTGGCTGGCGAGCTGGGTGGTCTGGAACACACTGGGAATCTGCATTAGCTGCATTTAGTTTCCTGCCACCAGTTACCTGGCACCCCCTCTTTTGCAGAAACATGCAGGGCAGGGGGTCGAACTTGATTGGAGAGAACTTGGGTGTTAGAGATAAACCCCACCTTGGCTGACTGCCCCCGCCCCAGCCTTAGTGTCGCATCTGCAGAATGGGTACAGGGTCTCTCTCCTAGGCCGGTCTCTTGCTGTTTTGATAATGTATGAACTCTGTCTCTACTCCAAGCCTTCTGCCGGAGAGATAAATGCCAGTGACTGACACATTTCTTTCATTATGAAAAGACCAAGCTTTTTTTTTAATGTTTATTTATATTTGGGGGGAGGAGCAGAAAGACAGGGGACAGGGGATTCAAAGCGGGCTCTGTGCCGACAGCAGACAGCCCAGTGTGGGGCTCAAACTCATCAACTGCAAGATGACCTGAGCCAAGGCAAGTCACTTGACCAACTGAGCCACCCAGGCACCCTGAAAAGACCTGGCTTTGAGTCCTCCTCAAGCACTTCTGAGTAAGACGAGCTCTGTGGGGGTATGTAATGGGGGCAGGAGTTGTAATAGTACATCCCTAAAGTGTGGGCCATTATGAAGATTGATTTGTGTCACACAATATTCAACCTGATGCATCATGTATAAAAGGCACTTAATCAATCATAGTAGTCGTGAAAAATAATATGGACAATAATAATAGCCATGATCCAAATCCGTGCCTCTTTCCTACGTGAGGCTGTGAGGCCAGGCTACATGTTCTCCATGCTCTTTCATTCAAGAGGCATTTCTGGGGTGCCAACCCCAAGCTGGATGCCTTAGAGCCCCTGGCATACGCCCTTCAGCAAGGCTGAGCTTTCCTATCTACTCTGTAGGTGGGCTCTTGTCGTGTAAGCTGTCTGTGTCGCAAAGACTTAATACTTAGTGCATTAAGTAGGCATTTGTTGTTGTTTTTAAATTAATTTATTTATTTTAAGAGAGAGAGAGAAAGCAGGAGCAGGGGAAGGGAGAGAAAGAGAATCCCAAGCAGGCTCCACACCGTCAAACACAGAGCCCAACACGGGGCTCAAACTCATGAACCGGGAGATCATGACCTGAGTACAAACCAAGAGTAGACCCTTCACTGAGTAAGCCACCCACACATCCCTAGGTAGGCCTTTTTTTTTTTTTTTTTTTTTTTGCTTCCTTCTGATTGAAAAATAGTGGGCCTCATTATCAGTTGCATTGCACCATCCTCATCCATCTGGCCCATGGATGCAAGGGGCTGGATGGGTCATCCTCAGCAGGAGAGATCAGCCTGCTGATTACACTCTGGGCTCCTGCAGCTGTCTCAAGATCAAGGCGGGTGGGGCCCTCACATCTTCAGATTACTTACAGGTCACTCCAGTTCAGACTTTGAATCTGTGTCATTCCATACTTCTGGTGAGCAGAGAAAGTACACCCGACAGCCTGGGTTCAAATCCCTGCTTCGTCACCTACCAGCAGTGTGACTCAGACAAAGGACTTATCCTCTCTGAACCTCTGTAGAGTGGGAATAATATCAGTTCCAATTTCATAGGACCAATGTGGGGGTGACACAGGCCTAGCGTCTCATAACTATGTATGAGCTTTATTAGGAACATACAAACATAGTACCATTGATGACAGTAAGAAGTTGGTAACCACTTAATCGCCCATCAGTGGAGAACAAGATAAATAAAACATACTATATCCACATGCTAGGATACCATCAAGATGGTAAAAATATATTCTGTCTTCTGTCCTGGGAATATTAAATAGTAAAAGTTGGTTGCAAAACAACATTCTCAGGCTGATTCCCACCTGATTATGAATGAAGGATGAAAATATGTGTCTGCATAAGCACAGAAATAGGGCTGATAAATCATGTCACTTATTTAATTTAATTTTTTTTTTGGCTCGTCTGTGCTTCTCTGTTTTCTAAATGTTCTGCTATGAACCCATATTCCTGTTTTTAGTGAAAATACAAAACCAGCAAATGCTCTTTTTAAAAAAGAAAAGCAGTGCCAAGCTGTGGGTGGCTCCAGCCAGGTTCCCACATCCTGCTCCCCCCATCCTGTCCCGGAGCAGCAGGGCTCCCCCGGCGCCTCAGAAGGCCTGTCTTCTCGAGATAGGTGCTGGCTTGGGACACTCTTCCCGCACTCCTGCTGCAGAGGGAGGGCTCTGGATGTGACTTTCCAGTGCAAGAGCCCAAGAAATGGAAAGAAAGGAGTTTAAAATACCTCCAGGGAAGGCCTGCACAGATGCTTTTCTGGTTAAAATGCTGCTTGCTCAGCAGGTCCAGGTCCTCCTCCCATATCGCCTGTGGCCGAGGAGGGTTGGAAAGAATTGCAGGCCTGAGTTCTGTGGTCTTCACCGAGGTCACGGGGCATGAGAGTGCACCCAGCTCAGAGGGGTGGCCTGCACCCCACTCCCTGGGTGTTCACACGTTCACTTTTGGCCCACCCCAGGGTGCACGGGGGTGAGCATGAAGTTCAGCTAGTTATCACACTGCCGGAGAAGTACTAGGGGACCCTGCCATTCATTGTGCTCCTGAACAGCTAGGACACTCATATCCTGATTGCAAATGGTGAGTGCTTTTTTCCTGGGCAAGAGGGCTGTGCCAGGGGGAATAGTCTTGCTTTGCGTGACTCAGTTTTTTTCCTTCCCCTTGGGGAGGAAGGCCAGCTGTGGGCCACTGCAGCTGCAAGAAAGGGGGCCGTTGGCTGAGGGTCCTGTCAGCCGGGTGGATACAAGCAATGAGTGGTGGGCACCCATCCCTAGCTGAAGGAGAGAAGGTGAGGCTTATTAAGGCCATGTGGCCAGAGGGAGGGTTGTGAGTGTAGCATCTGCACTCAGAGACCGGAGTTCTAGTCTGATTCTGCCATTCACTCACTGTTGGCCTTGAGCCTTCTCAGGGAAGTGGGTGGCTTTGCAAATTAAGTGAGCTTTTGTGCAGAATGCCTGAGGACAGTACTGCCCTGATGGTTGTCCTTGGAGCCTCCTGGCCTGGGGTAATGCCCAGAAACTGGGGCCCTGTGGTTCCTTCCCCAGAGCGCTTGGTTAGCCAGACCCTGGCTGGAGCTGGTGTCACAGCCCTCTGCTGTCACATGGGAACTGACTGTAACTGACTCAGGAGGCCTGGTGTCTCACAGTGGGCCAGTGGGCAGGGGCTGGCATGGCTCCCTCCTCTGGAACTTTCCCGGGAGTCCGCAGGTCCAAGCTTTGTCACATGCCCATCGATCGGTCCTCTGCCCCCTTCTCCGGACAGCAGAGTGTTTTCCTCCCGTCCTTGCTGGCTTGGATGCAAGCCTGCAGGTAGGGAAGGGAGGAGGGACTGATGGTGCATCTATTGTGTGCAGGTGGACGGAGCTCTACTGTCCCAGGCCATTCTCAGGCAACCTTAGAGTTGCCTTTTGCCAAACTTAGCAGGATGTTCCTGTTAAATTTGAATTTTAGACAAACCTGCGATGTTTGAGACCTACTTCTCCTACAAAACTAATCTTTTATTTGAAATTCAAGTTTTACCAGGCATCCTCTACTTTGTCTGGCAACTCCACCAGAACTGCCACTTGCAAAAAGAAACAATAACCAAGAGACCTTTGCACTTTGTGGTAGTGACCATGTTTCTTGAGAATTCACTGAACAAATATAAATCCTTCCAGGAGCCAGGCACTTTGAAGGGCAGGGATGATATACAGCTCAACCAGGAATTCAGACTTCAGGGAGGTCAGTGTCTGAGAGAGACAGGTAGACAGGGTGTTTCCGAGCTGGTCTGGAACTTGGGGAATAAGCAGAGGCCTGTGCTCTTGGGTTCTGGGGAAGCCGGACTTGGAGAAGGCAGGTGGCAGAGGTGATCCAAGGCCGATCACAAGCTGGAGAAGGATTCCACGAGTAGAGAAAGGCAGGGGAATTTCAGACAGAGAACAGGAAGGCAAAGAAATGGAAGCCCCAGCATGAAGTCTGTTTGAAAAAATCAGGAGAGATTTAAGTGATGGAGATGAAGCTTGTGTGACAGGTGCAGGCCAGAAGGACCTGGGGGTGCCTGAGTGGGTCAGCAACCACAGAAGAATACAAAGTGTGGACCCCACCCTCAAGAAGGCCACAGCCCCAGTGTACAAATCTGGGGGCCAGGGGTCAGGACCAGAGGTGTCCAAAAGAAAGTCATTAGAGTAGTCAGGGAGCTGGTACTCAGGGCCCCTCCTGCTGGCTGAGTGGTTAGAAAGGCCTTTCACAGGAGAATGGACAGGGCAGAGCACAGATCAAAAGTGGGAGGCTGGAGAAATAGAGCACCCGTACACAGGAAGGCTGTGTGCAGTGAAGATGACTTTGGGGTGGGAGGGACGGGAGGGAAATATTAGAGGGGACAGTTGGGAGTCTAGCTCCAGGAAGAGAGAATCTGATTGGCCAAACCCATGATCACCTGGTCATCCTTTGGCCAGGCAAGGACCGGATATGGGGATAGATATTCCCCCTAAATTGCAAGTAGTGAGAGAGACAGTCATTGTAGGAGATTCAGGGTACTGTTGCTGAAGAAGGAGCTGGTGGAAACAATTGATGTCTGCTACGTGGGTACCATTGTTAGCCCATTTCACAAGCATGGAAACTGAGGCTTGGAAAGGGGGAATAATTTACCCAGGATTGTACTCAGCTCTATGTGTATCATTGACTACAAATGAGAGTATAGTCTCTCTCCCCCGACATGAAGGGAAACATTGCCTTAAAGCACATAAGGATAATATTTTCTAGTCTGCTTCATTAAGCAGAATTGCATGGACCCCCTGCCCACTGCATTGGCAAAGAAAACTAGAAACCCACACAGTGGCGTCACCATTTCCTCCTCCCTAGCCAAGGTGTGAATCAGCAGCCTTTGGCTTCGGGCCACACTTGGCTGCCAGTCCCTTGCACAGATGTGGGTTTATTGTCTGCCCTGGGCCAAGCCTGGCCCCAGGCCGGAGAGAGGCTAAGATAGCCAGGCAGCCTTTGTCCCCATGGAGGTCACCATCTGTTGGGAATTCATTGTCACTGCATTGGCAACATGATGGGGCATAGCATGGGGACTGTGGGGACAGGGAGGGGTCTGAGGCCTGGGCTGCCTCCTCTTCACTGAGACAGAGAAGTATGCTCTGGAGGGGAAAACCCAACTAGCAGAGGAGTTCTCCATGTGGGTAGAATTCAGAGTGTCCTGAACTTGGAAGAGGGATAGTTCATCTTTGTTTGCAGTAACTTCCGGCCATAATGTAGCATCGCCTTCCATTGTGCATGAAGGCAGCATTCCTCAGTGATATTAGTAACACCTGAAACTTTATCACCAGCAGTAATGCCCTATCACTTTATAGTTCTTGCATGGATCGCAAAGATCATTTCTTTATCGTCTGCTAGTAGTAAGCAGATCATCTACTAATTGAGAATTGTAGTGTTACTCATCCCACTGCTAGATTTCATTAAGAAAGGGGTGCCTATGTTCACCATTTTGGTTTTTGAAACACTTGTGCTATATAATTCAATGTAATCAGTTTTATTTGAAAGCCCATGTGCCTTATTTTATTCATGTTAAATCATTCTGAGTAGTGGTCCATTGGTTTTGTGAGGTTTCCAGAGGGGTCCATGGCACAAAAAAAGGATGAAAGACTTGTGGGTAGAAGTTTCCAACTTTGTGTTTGGAAGCCAGATGTCAATGGCACGGGTTTGACCTGGCTCTGCCGGTTCCCAGCTGTGTGACTTCCAATAAGCGTCGAACTTCTCTGTGCCTCAGTTTTTTCATCTGTAAAATGAGAGTAAGGATAGTACCAAGTGTGGGTTGTTCCACATAAAGGGTTTAGAGCAGTACCTGGCACATGAAAGTGCAGGAGGCACATGAAAGTGCAGGATAGTTACGTGTTAGCATTCTCTTTAGCACCGTCATTATCACCATTACTTTCCATGAAAAGCGACGCAAATGACATGACTCGGGGGGTCCTGAATGAAATGACATGACTCGGGTGGTCCTGAATGATTGCAGGTTGAGAAACCTACTCTAAATGGACTCACCCAGGACGCGCCCCCTGAGATTTAAAGCCATTTTCCCGGATGATTTATATATTTGCATATTCAGCACTGTGGTAATTCAAGCAATGTTGAAAATAGCCTAGATGTTTGTCATTGGAGATGTGATTAGACAAATGATATATGGCCTTCAGGGGACTATGAAGGGTCCTTTAAAAATGGTTTGTTCAAGGCTTTTTAATGAGATGGGGAAATGCTTACCATACAATGCGAGTGAAGAAGACAAATGATATACACAATGCAATCTTCATTTCTTGAGTACTTCAGAAAAGGGTCTGGGGAAGAAATACGCCCCAAACATCATTTCTGCTGGTGGAAACACGGACAGTTTTAAGATCTCAGACTTTGCTGTCAGAGTTTATTACCAACCAGATTGAACAAGTTACTTGACCTCCCAAGGCCTTACTTCCTCCACTTACAGAGTGGAAACAGCAGTACAATGCAGCCTCATAGGAAGTACGTCTAGGCTGCTCGCTGTTGTGAAGGATTGTATTGTTTTATATGCATTATATTCCTGTGCAGTGTCCCATGTTTCTCTGGAGGGAGAGGGCAGTGTGGTATGGAGGAGGCAGGAAAACTTCCAGGAGAGAAGAGGAGGGAGGGGACCGTGCTTTCCCGTCTCCTGGACTTGTGTATAACTTGTGAGAAGGTGGCAGCGAAGTCCACGTAGGAGCTCCAATTGAAGCTAGGAGGACTCCTCTCCACAGATGAGCCCAGCAGGGTGTGGCACAGGGGCGACCAGGGATACTCACTGAACTTGACCGTTAGGAATCACTATAGTTTTTGCAGGGAAAGGGGCTCCTTGTCAGTACAAAGCTTGGAACCCACTACGGTAGCCCCCCTCCTTTATCTGGGAAGAATCCCTTTCCCCTTATGACACCTCTAATAGATGGCTGTCCCTGGGTCTGAGAGCTCAGTCCTTCTGCATTCTCATCTAGTTCTTTTCTCCTCCACGTCCCCAAACCCAGTGGGGTAGATGAGGCCAGGCTTAGGGGTAGGGGGCAGCTGTTAGGGAGCATTCTAGATTAGTTGGCGGCCTCCTGCCTGTCAGTCACCCAACCAGGGCACCCAGCTTTGATTCTGAGGCTCTCTCTCAGTGGACAGATGCCATTGCGGTACCCATACATTGGATCTAGTCATCTGTTGACTTGTCTTCTCTCCCACTGGGCCTGAGTCCCTCATAGCCCAGAGCCCGACTCAGGACAGGAGCTAAGTGTGTTCCTTGAATGAAGCCATAACTGCCTGGGCTCTCTCAATCCCAAGGTCCCATGATTCTGGGGCGATGGCCATTGACATTGTTGAGCTGAGACAGATTCCTCATGATGACCTCCTTTTGGCACCTGACCAAGCCTTTCGTCATGGCTGTTAAGGCACAGGCTTTGGAGACAGCCAGACCTGGATGCAAATCCTGACTGTGTCACTTTCTAGTTGTGCAATTTGGGGTGGGTTACTTAACCTCTCAGAACCTCAGTATCTTCTTCATTTATAAATGGTGGAATCATCTCCGTATGTGACACATAGTAAACACTCAAGAGAAAAGTAACTGTAATTGTTAGTCTGGTCCAGTGGAAACAAGGAATCCTCTAACCCTCTGGGATGCTGTTAGTGTGAACCATATGAAATTGTCCACTTTTTACCCATACAAATGGCGGTTTCACTGGGTTCAACCTAATGATCTGAATTTGATTTGGGCCTAAGGAGCTCCCTCTGCTTACATGGAAGGGAAGTAATGTTCACTCCTAGACCAGGCATCTCACAGACAGTCTCCCATTATATACATTACAACAGCCCTGAGAGAAGGAAGTACTATTAGCATCTTGGTTTTACAGATGGGGAAACTGAGTCTCCTCAGTAGCTCACTCGAGGAAGTGTTATAGCGGGATTAGCGGGATCGGAACTCACGTCCGTCCAACTCAGAGTCTATGTTTGGCATTGTTGCTGTCCTGAGGCTGGGCTGCCTGTCCCGTGTGGTGTCACCCCACCTTGTGGCTGGAAGAGCTCCCAGCATTCTCTGGGGGCTCCTAGCCCAGCAGCTTGCAGCTGTGGACCAGAGACCCCCTGAGATGCCTCCTGGGGGGCCCCACATTTCTGGCCCTTGGTCAGACTGCCTTTGTGTCCACAGTTTTCTGCCTCAGTGCCTTTGGCCTTAGTTGGGGGACTGGAGGGTGATGAGGACCTGTGTCAGTTACCCTTCTAAACTTTGGGGGTGTTCTTCCCAGGCCCTCCTATTCACCTGTTGAATCCAGGTCCTGGCGTCTAGACTCTGGATCCAGGCACAGTGTTCCCCTCGTCCAGCCCTTACCACAGCCCCACTGAGGCAGAGCCAAAATGGCCACTAGAGGCAGGAGGCCAGACAAAGAGCCCGTGCAGAAACTCAGGCTGGTGACTGTGTTGGCCTGAACTAAATAAAGCCATTGGCTTTTCCAGACTCAGTTACCCCATCTATAAAATGGGGAAGACAGTAGGTCCTGCCCCATAAGGGAATAGGATTAACTGGCACGTGCGTGGCCAGTAGTAAGGAAGTGCTCATTAAATGTGAGTCTGTGTTGTTGTTTTGCTTTTTTTCATTACGAGGGAAGCACTGAGAGACTCTCAGGAGGAAAGAAATCCAGTCAGGTGCTGTGTTTTAGAAATATCCCTGTGGAGGTGAGCAGAGGGGCAGGAGGACCTTGAGGGACCAGCTGCTGGCCTCCAAAACAAGGTGGCCCAGGCCCAAGCTGAGGCTGTGTGGTGGAGGAGACAGCCAGCAAGGAGGCAGCACGAGCCAGTGGGGAGAGGAGAACCCAGGATGAGAGCTGGCTGCTGGATTCCTTGCTCTGTCTGTCCTACATCTTTCTAGCCCCCATCTCCTCCTTCACTGACCTCCCTCTCAACTTGGAGGTCCAAGTTCATTTGACTTTGTTTTAGAAGGTACCAGACTTCTGGGGTCTACTGATCTCTGCAGGATCTCTGCAGGATCAAGAACAGCCAGGCCTCTGCACACATTTCATTGCCTTGTACCCACTAACTGTAGGTTGGGGGGAGAAGTAACAGCTATTCTTCACTGAGTAGCTGCAGCGGGCCTGGTGCTGTGCTCAGAGCTTTGCTTGAGTCAGATCACCTGATCTTTGCTGTCATTCCATGAGGCAGGCACCACTATGACCCCATTTTACAGATGGAGAAGCAGGCTGAGGCAGGACTTGCCCAGGCCTGTGCAGCTAGGAAGTCACAGGGTTTGAACCCAGGCTTTCAGAGGATCTGGCTAGGGTCACACTCTGGAGTTTTAAAAAACACCCCAATGTACTGTGCAGCCAGGTTTGAGAACTGTCAGGGACAGTAGTACGTGGTTGGGGCTTAGCACTGGTTTATGCTCTCACATAATCTATACGCTAGAGAGCACCTGCTGCTTGCACTCTTTGATGTCACATATGTCGTGGCCTCATTTACGTTTCAAAACAGGGACTTGCCCAAAGTCACGGGGCTGGGAAGCGGTAGAGGCAGGATTTGAAGTCAGCTCTGCCATTCTTGGGAGCCAGGAGAAATGAACATACTTGCTTATGGTCCACGTGACTCCTTTTTACCTGTTCTTCTTGGGTAGGGAATGGGCATTCTGAAGTAAAATAAATCTGGGTTCAAATTCTGGCACCCTCCTTAACGAGCTGCAAGGCTTTGGGGCAGTGACCTAACCTCTCTGAATGTTGGTTTTCTCTGCTGTGAAATGGGCTGGATAGTAAATTTCACTCCATAGGATTTCCTGAGAGCAGAGTTCTGGGGACTGAGTCGTCATCAGGTGCTGGTCCTCCTTTGGAAAACTCCTACTCATCCCTCAAAATCCAGAACAGTTGTTTTGGGTTTTGGCTTTTATTTTTTTCCATCTGGAAAGCCTCTCTAAATTCTCCTCACAGAATTAGCCCTCATCCCTTCTGTGTCCCCACAGGGTCTATAGAGTGCTTCTAGGGAGCCTGTGGCCTATAATGTGGTCTCTACTGAGTACCCCCTGTGTGCCGGCCACTGTGCCAGGCCATTTAGGTGAGGACTAAGACCCATCTGACCACGTATTCTGGGCTTTTCCTACCATGTCACATAGCTGGGGTTTAGATCTTGGCTGTTTCACGTGGTGGCTACATGACCCTGGGTAAGCCAGTTGTGCTTTCCGAGTCTCTAGACCCCATGACATAACATAAATAAAGTACTTGGCACAGACCCCCTGATCAGCCCAATAAATGCGGCCCCTTCTGATTCTTTTTCATTACTTGAGCAGCTTTATCCCTACTATCTGTACGCTTTGCACATTGCAGTGCTCCCATTGGACATAAGTGGGTGCTCACATCAGTTGCCCAGTTCTCGCCAGGCAGCTCGTTAAGGCAGGACAGGTCCCAGCTGGAAATCTCTCCGCTCTGTTCCCTGCATGGCGCCGGGCTTCTCTGAGGCCGGGCAGCCTTGGAGATCCCCACAAGCCCTAAGTGCCTGCCCTGGAGGCTTTCCTAGAAAGCCAGCCTGCAGGTTGGTTTCAGCAAGCCTGGGCTGCAGCTGCCAGTACCTCTGCTTGCCATTGGAACGTTCCCCGTGCTGCTTCGGGCCAGATGTGTGCGAGGACGTGTGTTGGCAGCCAGAGGCCCAGGCGGGAGCTGCACACCCGGACCAGCAAGTGTTTCCATCAGTTCCATGTCTCAGTATAGAAGAATGGAGGTAGCCAGCCAGCCAGGCAGGGGTCCCTGCTGCCCACCACCATCTGGAGAGACTCTGGCAGAGAGGGAGAGACGGGCTCCAGGGGTGGGCAGCCCTGTGTGCAGGTGCACGTGGAGGGGACAGTTGCCTGGGTTTCACAGCATGACATTCCTGACTTTTCCTTTTAGCACAGCTTACCTCGAAAGAAAATTTGAGTTGGCCCCAGGGGAGACAGACTGGCCAAGCCTCCAGTGCCTCATCTGTGTAATGGGGTTATCAGGAATGGTGCTGGAAGGCGCCCGTAGTCAGGCAGTGTGCCAAGCACCTTGCATGCATTCGCTCCTATGATCCTTAGCCAACCCTAAAGAGCAGGTACTATTCTCTCCGTTTTATAGATGAGAAAATGGAGGCTTGGAGCCGTGCAGGAACTTGCAAAGTCACGCAGCAGCTTTCAGCTACAGAGCGGAGATTCCCACCCGGGTACTCCAAAGCCGGCACCTGTCTGGGTTTTAAGGACATTAAGGAGCAATTAGTGTGTGCGTGCGTGTGATTGTTATTCTTAATTGTTAGTCGTGTGCAGTAAAACTCCCTCTTTTGGTGTAGCATCCTGAGGTTTTATGCGTGCGTGGGTTCTTGTAACCACCAGCACAGACAGGATATGGAGAGATTCCATCACTCCCCCGAGGAATTCCCGCAGGCCAGCCTGGTGGGATGGCACTCCTACTTGCCATTGAATGTGCGCCTGTAGCGTGCTCTTTTTCTCCATCGCCTGTTCCCAGAAGCCTGGGGGTGAGATGTGGCCCTCTGGTCCTGGCACAGGCCCCATGCCTGCATTCTCCAGTGTCACAAAGCTGGTTCTGTTTCTAGAATCCTGGCAGCTGAGTTGTCCATTCAGCCATTTCAAGAGCATTGTTACTCTCCAGACACAGAGAGCCTTGAGTGAGATCACCTCGATTTATGGCTGTGTGGCCCTGTTCTTGGCCTTTTGTCACTTTGCCTGCCTACCTGTCCGTACATCTGCCTTTCTGTCTTTCAACAGACATTTTCCAAGGGCCTAATGTCACCAGGCACTGGCAAAGCCATGCTGCACCCAATGGATGTGGCCCCTGGCCCTTCAGGGCTCCCAGGGGAGAGGGGCTGATGGTCGTGCAAACATACCGGCACACCCGGAGGAACGTGTACTGAGAGAGGGCAGCCCCAGGGGCTGTGGGAACCCAGAGAATGGGGCCACACTCACATGGGGTCTTCAAAGGCTTCCTGAGCTGACACCTGAGAGGTAAAGAGGCACTAGACAGGCAAAGGGAGAGATTTTTTTGCCAAAGTCTATGGCATGGGCAGTGCAGGAGGCAAGGGAGAGCCTTGCTGGGAGGAGGCCCCCCAAACGCCGTGGCATCCTGCTGTTGTCTTCCTTGACAAGGCTGAAGGTTCCAGAAGGGCAGGGGCCTCTGTCTTCTCCGTAGCCAGAGCTCCAGCTCTTGGAAGGGAGCCTGGTACACAGTAGGTGCTCTGTCTGTATTGGCTGGGTGCATGAGTGACTGACTGGACTGAAGTGTTCGAAGCAGAGGCGAGAGACACAATTAGATTTTCACTTTAGAGAGAGCGTCCCTTGTTGCACCTCCCGGCCTGGCACTCCTCTGCCCACGGGTGGTCAAGGACCCTCAGCCCCACTGCACATTCACTGCATACCCTATGGGCTAGGAGTGGTCGGAACACAGCCCCAAACCAGAGCATCTGATCTGCAGCTAACTCCACAAGCCCTTGGATTTGGGCCCCATTCCAAGCATTCACTTAATTGAAAAGATTGGAAAAAAAAAGAAAAAAGAAACATTGGCAGCCAGCCACCCTCAATGTGTCACTCGCTGTAGAGCCTGAGCTTGGGGACTCCTGATGCTGATGTGGGGACAGGAACGTTCTGGCCTGGGGCCAAGACACTGGAGGCCTGGCCTTGAGAAGCTAGGAGGAGACAGGACCTCAGAGGCGAAAGGGGCCAGGATCCCATCTGATGTCACCTGCTCTTCACAGCTGCGTGACCTCCAGCATGCCACATCACCACTTCAGCCTGGGTTTCCTCCCCTGACCTAAGAGGCGGCCCCACCTTCCTGGCAAGCATTTCGTGAGGGTTGCACACTATGTTGATGAAGCACTTAGCACAGGGCCAGTGTTTAGCAGCACATTCCCCAACATGGTCAATAATGTTGCGTTGGGCCTCACTCACCTTGGTCCTGCCTCACTGTGACACCTTGCGATCGCCTCCTAGGTCTCCAGGACATCGGGACACTTGGCAGCATTTCTCCAGGAATAGACTTCATGTACCTTCTCTGGAAAGATAAATACACAGTCTTCAGCACTTCCGGTGGTATTGCTGCTCAGGGGTGCTGGGAAATCAGACAAACTGCAGGGTGTTGCAATTCCAGAAAGCGGTTGGGAGTGCTGACCTACATAGGCCAGATGTTGGGCAGACAGCTGGGGAGAGCCGACGGATCGGAACCAGAGGGAACTCGTGGCCTCCGCGGGGAGCGGCAGAATCATGTTTCCCATTAGTCAAGCCCTCGGAGCCCATCCAACTGCCTCTGCCCTCTCCCTCTCTCCCCCACCCTTCTCTCTTTCTCTCCCTCCCTGCCTCCTACCCCCCTCAGACTGGGCCCCCCCACCTTAGGCCAGCATATTGCCAGAGACTGGAGCCCAGCCAGTCATTACCAGGCTGTCCTTGGGATCCACCAACCCAGAAACCCAATCAGTGTGGGAGCTTGATGGAAGGGGGGGTTGCACCGCCTTTTAAAGCTGGTTTTTTACTTAAGCCAGGGTCTGCATCTCTTGGGCGCCCTTAGACAGATTCCCAGGAGCCTTCTCTGCAGGAAGTGGGTTCATCTGTATCTTGAAACTGGCAGGCTGCTTGATTTCAGGGCTGCACGTGCTTTTGTATTTAAGGTTGTGGCACAAGACCGCTTGTGTTGTTGTCCCTGGCTGAGTACCTGCCGCAGACACTATGTGACTGTGAGCAGAAGCTGTAGCCCCTTGGTGAGCTGCTTAAAAGACCATCTTTTCTTCCTCCATCTAAAAGGGACTCTGCTGCTCCCCAGACCTGAAAAATAGCGTTCTGTAGCAGAGCTCCTCCGTCCCAAGAGGAACTCTGAGTCTGGTTCCAACCCTCCTATCTGACCTCTGTGTGGCCTGGGCAAGTCCCTTCCCCTCTGTGACCTCATAACCCCAACTCCAAAATAAGGGATGGTCTGGGGTGCCTGAGTGGTGCAGTCGGTTAAGCGTTCAAGTCTTGATTTCAGCTCAGGTCAAGATCTCACGGTTCATGGGAGGGATCAAGCCCCACGTGGAGCTCTGTGCTATCAGCTCAGAGCCCATTTGGGACTCTCTCTCCCTCTCTCTGCCTTTTCTGCTCACATGCACGTTCTCTTGCTCTCTCTCTCAAATAAAAAAATTAAAAAATTAAAAATAAGGGATGATGGTGTAGAGCAGGATTTCCAAGTATTTTAAATAAAGCCTTGGAACCCCCTGCTATTGGCGGTGAGGACTGTGGGCAACGGAAGACCCCAGGCCCTATGGGAATCTTCACTGACAGTTGCCTGGTGCAGCGTGGACACACAAGGTCTGGCAGTCGGGGCCACAGGCTGTTGGGTTTCACCCTCCTTCATATATATAAGAGCCTAAAGTGGTGCCACCTAGTGGAAACCAAGGTGTAGAGGCCCAGCCACCTCAGCAGGATCCTGGGCCTCCTGACAGGCCAGTTTGGCCACTGGCTTAATCGCTTCTAAAGTTCTCTGGACAAGTCGTTGTGCAGGAGACTCCGGGGGACAAGAGGATCCTGCAAAGAAATTTGGACCCTGTCGTGGAAGCAGAAAGAGTCCATAGCTGGCAGGATGCTGCGCCTCTTGGCCCATCCGTATCCTCATTTGTAAAATGGAGAGGTTGACCCAGATCAGGATGCTGAGTATGCAGCACACATCCTACAATCCCCGTGCCCGTGGCAGACATTGCTAATGGATCACAGAACTCCGTCTTGCTCATGTGCCTTTCTTACAAGCTCTGCAGGAAAACAGCCTCAGCCCCTTCTGTGCCACTGGTGCCCTCTCTTTAGATATTTTTTTTCCATCTCCCAGGTCATTCCACATGGCCCACCAGCAGTGTAGGGCCAGCAGAGGGCTTCCGACTTGAGAAGGGTTGCGGGCTCATTGGCCTGTAAACAACGGAACTCCAAACCAAGTGAGAATGGCAGGGGCTTCCACTGCAGCAGTACTGCCCTCATTCTCGAGCCTCCTTTTGGCCCCATCACAGTGTCTGACATATCCACACACCGCCATGCTACATATTCTTAATTCAGTATTCTTCTTCCGATTGACTCCGGTTTTTTTTTCTTACATTATTTTTAAAGGTGAAGCTTTCACCATAAATGGAAAACTAGCACTTGCTAGAAATAGAAGGAAACTAAATAAAAAGGGAAAGGAAAAATCAGTATGTTCATGTTCTTCCTGGCTAGTGTTGCCTGGCCTGAGCTGTCTGCTTTATAAGAAGAGACCAGCCAATGTGGGAGAAAGTGGTAAAGAGCCACTTGTGCCAGCCTTCTGAGGGGAAGGGAATGTCAGAATGTTCTATCGGATTCCCTGCCGTTGCATGCTGAGATCTGTATCAGCTAATACCCGCTCGTGTGCCCTCATTCCTGTGTACCTTGAGACACAGTGATCTTAGGAGACTGTCACTTTGGAGAACCCTTGGACCAGACCTTTCCCTCCGCCTACCTCCCAAATTAAAGCTCTGGCTGTTGCCGTCCGGACCAAACAGTAATAACTTCTTCAGGACTCGTGCAGCAGCCCTGCCCCTTCTAACCAGTATCAGCTGGGACTCTTAGCGGGGTTCTTTGCCAACCCCAGAAGCCCCACTGAATAGATGTGCAAAGCGAAGTGATGTTGGAGGACATTCCCCCACGTCTCAGAGATTTTATTCACAGGGCAGGAACACCTCGTGTTTTCGAGTTCACATGATGAAGGCATATGAGATCACAGCACTCCCGGGGCAGGCCGACAGCCGTCTCCTATCAGCCACCCTGGGGCCGCAGTGCTGGGGCCTCTCCAAGAGCTGCAGCGGGTTTGGGCAGGTCTCCAGGGATAGGGGTGACAGTTAACCAGGCTGCTGGGGGCTACCAAGGCCCTGGCCTGTTTCAGGCCAACCACCGTCTAAGCTCTGTTCTGATTGAAAGCTTCATTCATGGACAAATTGGCCCCTTAGCTGTTGTCACTTGGAAATGGGACCGAAATTTCTCCATGCTTAATGGGGGCCCTCCAGGCAGTGGGAGCTCCTACCCCCTTGGGCTGGGCTGGACCTGCCAGGTGAGGTGAGGGCATAGGGTTTAGGGAGCACACTCTGCATCCCCTCCCTCAAGTCCCAGCCACAAGCTGAGATTCCAGCCAACATAGATTCCATTTCTGGAGCTTAAAAAAAAAAAACAGAATAAAACTCATTTGATCTTACAATGCCATAAGGTTGGAAAGACAAGCATTTTTATCCCCATTTTTCAGAGAACAAAGAGGCTCAAAGAGGCCCAGGACTAACCCTAACTCACAGAGTGAGGTCAGGGCCCCAATCTGCCACCTCCCGGCTTCCTCCCACCCCACGCTCTCACCAGTGCCATGGGCTAGGTGCTCTGCCATCTGAAAGGCTATTCCAGAAGGGTGGCCCCAGGCCGGGGCTCAAGACAAGAAAGTGGGCCACAGCCCCTTCTGTCTTCCTAAAATAGTGGCATCCTTTTTTCTGATTACAAAAGGAAATCTGAAAAATATAAGAAGACTTCAAGAAGAGAATCAAAAAAGAAAGTCCTACAGATTCCTGAGCAAACCATGTATATGAGTTATACGATCTGTATCTCACTGATTTATACACAGAACACTTACACTTATATGCCTTGCAGTCACTCTGCAGTATTTGTAAATTCCGTATTTGGGGATCTGCCTACTTGGTAAAACAGATTCGTAATCCAGCATCAAAACTTACAGCACTTTTGTGGTCACTTGCAGACACTAGGCATGTGCGCAGCAGCAAAAAACATGGTGTGCGTGTTCCCAGCTGATGTTGGACAGGGTGATGCTTCTGGTTTCAGCTCTTAGGCACTAAACAAGTGTCTTTTTCACAATTTCTTGAGTGCCTTTTTTTTTTTTACATTTTTGTACTTTTGTTGGTTATTTCACTTTTTTTTAAAAATGTTTGTTTTTGAAAGAGAGAGAGAGAGAGAGAGAAAGAGAGTGTGAGCAGGAGAGGAGCAGAGAGAGAGGGAGACTCAGAATCTGAAGCAGGCTCAGGCTCTGAGCTGTCAGCACAAAGTCCGACACGAGGCTCAAACCCACAAGCCATGAGATCGTGACCCGAGCTGAAGTTGGACATGTAACCAACTGAGCCACCCAGGCGCCCCATTATGTCACTTTTTAACATGACCCCAACCATAGTGCTAGAGTGCTGTCTAGCATTCCTGAGCTCAGGAAGGCTGTGATGCGTCATAGCAGAGAAAATACATATTTTAGATAAGCTTCATGTAGGTATGAGATCTAGTGTCACTGGCCCAGAGCTCAATATTCATGGATTTATAATACACTAAATAAAATACCTTTACACAGAAACAGCCAGGCTGCATACTGATTGGCTAATGAAAATGTTGGAACTGGAACCTTGCAGGACCCTAACCTTGTATTTCCGCCAGGCGCAGTGGTTCAGTATTTGCTAAATCAGTGTTGGCAAAGACTTCATAGAACATAGCTACCACATATGATGCATATGCGTGTGCACACACACATTTACATACAGTACATGTCACTTTTTTGAAGATGGAGACTACATTGCTTTTTTAGCCTGTTTTTTTTTTTTAACCTAAGATAGTGCCTGAACTTTCTTCCGTGTAGCATAGAATTCTTTTAGTTGTATAAAACTCTCTTCTCGCCAAAAGGGGAATTAACTGGAAGAGCCAGGCCCCTGTTGTGCGTCATAGAAGCCATGGGTGGGCAGGGGGCCCTGCTAGGTCCTGAAGTACTGCCAGGTGCTCTCCCTGCCTCTCCTTTCGGTGCCTTCCCTTCCTGTGTCCCTCTCTCTGCACACCAAATGCCTGTCACAGAAAGTGTGGAGGAGCTCAGGCTGCAGCCCTCCTCCTGGCTGGAGCTGACATCTGGTCTGATTCTAGATGATTCCTGAGAAAGAAGCTGATAGGCTTGCCCTGGATCGGTCAGTTATAGCCAGAAGACAGGCAGGACAGGTGGTGCTTCTCAAGTGAGGGGCCCAAGAAAGACTCTCAGCATCTTCCAGAGGGTTTTTTTTTTTCTGTCTTCAGAGAGCAGCCTAAGTGGAGAAAAGTAGTGTCGCAAGTCCTCAGGACAAGGAGAGTCCCTCAGAAGACCGGAGTGACTGTGGCCAAGGCCACACCTAACACCATCCATGAGTAGATGGGCTTCTTCCTCCTTTGTGAGGTACCTCCTGCAAGGTCACACTGGCCTAGGACTCCATGGAACAGTCTTCAACCCTTGGTAGAGGAGGAAAGGCCAGAGTGGGTCAAGCCCTGGTACCAGGCAGGCTCATAGACACAGAGCTCCCGTCCACTGAGGCGGAGGCCCGGGGGTGGGGTTAGGAGGGGGCAAGGCCCTGACTCATCTGACAGCTAGGAAATGTATGCCCCGGCTCAGTTGAGCAGGGTCTGTGTGCCCAGGCCATGCAGGAGCCAGTTCCTCTGCCCGACCCGACCCGCGCCCCCCCCCCCCCCCCCGCCGCCCCCGCTCCAGAGGTCTGGAGGAGACAGTAGAAGAGGCAGGGCTCTGGATGGGTGGAGAGATGGGGGCAGGCGGGTGGGTTGTGGGAGGCGCATCTCTAGAGTCAGAGACAACGTCTCCCTTAGATTTACGTCCCTGTGTTTAGCTCAGAGTGTTGATGGTAACGGTAGCTTCTCTACATGGAACACTTACCACATGCGGGGACCAGAGTGCCCAGTCTCCTGTAATCATCACCCCAACTCTATTAGGATCCTCAATTTTTACAGAGAGGAAGCTGAGTCACTGAGTTTCAACCACTTTCCCAAGATCACGCAGCTCGTTGAGATGAAAGCAGAGATGAATCAAGGCCGCCTTAACTCCTGAATTCCACAGCCTCCTGGCAGGCTCTCAAAAACAGAAGAAAGAGCATGCATCTTCCTTCAGGCCCACAATCCAGCTGTGATCCAGCTGCCAGGGTAGAGGCACGACACCCTGGTGTAGCAAAGCCGTCGGGGTTCCAGGTCACCTGGATCAGAGTCCTCATTATGAACTTGAGAGCTTGTGACCTCAGGCAGGTCTCTGCACTTGGGCGCCTCCATGCCTGGCGAGGAAAACGTGAGATGTGTTAGCCAAGCCTGCAGGCTCCTGGGAATTTGGCAGACACCACGGCCCGGCCATCCACCCAGCTCTTCCCCAGGCCCTCTGGTCATGGTATACCCCACCCCACAGCCTTCCCTTCTGCCAGTTCATCTCTGTACTGACTTAGAGGAAATGAGGAAACCCAGCACTTCTGGTCCTGGTGACGCTGAGCCTGGCAGGAACCCGGGCCTGGGGAGTCTGGGCTTTGTAAATCACACAGGCCTGGCTGTTGAGGTTGAGTAAGAAGGGGTTTCCATGGTGGCAAATTCCAGTTGAAGGCCTCCCATGAAGGAGCGGGAGGAGACCCTCGGGGGCCCTCAGGCACCATTGTGGTCTCTGCTTCCTCATTCGCAGAAGGAAGGAGTCTCCGCTGCTCCGGGAGACTCTCTGCTCCAGACAGATGGGTCGGAGGGAGGGTTTGTGAAGCAGGGCACAGGGCAGAGGGGATAGAGGGACTATCTGAGAGACACAGCTGAACTCAGCTCCCTTCCCACAGACCTCAGGCCTGCCTCAGACAGGCATTGCCATCTGTGACTTGACGGCCTGGCATCTCGCTTTCTTTCTAGTTTTCTCATAAAGCATAGATTTTTCCTTTGTGCTCAGTGCCAGGGATACAGCACTCAGGGAACAAGATAGACCCTGTCTCTCCTCGCAAGAAACTTAGAACCTAGCTAGCGGGAAGGCAGACACGTAGCAATTGCAATAATTGATTTTGTGATGAGGAAACAGGTGCCAAAGGAGACAGGCAGCAGGGAGACCCAACAGAATATTGGTGGGGCAGGAGCAGTCAGAGAGGGCTTTCTGGAAGAAGTAGCATTTGAAGTATGCCCTGTAAGTAGACTTCTAGAATATCCCACACTCTGAATTTGTCTGATTGTTTCCTTGTGGTGTCATTTAGCTTGTTCCTCATCCTCTTTTGTTTTCGGTAAATTAGAAGTTAGGTCGAGGGGCTTGAGATTCAGGTTAAACATTTGGGCAACAGTATTTGACGGAAGATTTTGTGTATTCCACATGGCATCACCTTGGGGCCACCCAGGGCCTGCTGTGTCTCTCTGGGTGAGGCTGGGTTTGGGCACCTGGCTCCAGGTTGACTGCCGGATTCCTTTGCTGGGAGAGGGATCGGTGGGGTGATAGTTTCACACCGTCTGACTATCCTAATCCACCAGCCGTTCCCCCGGCGGTTCCGCATCCTTCCAGGGTGGCTGTGCCGTCTTCCTTTCCCACCCATGTGTGAGAGTTCTGGTGAGCACACACTGTTGTCAGCACTGGTTTTTGTCAGTGAGTTTTATTCTGGCCATTCAGATGGATAATGTGATATCTCATCGTGGGTTCGGCGTGCCTTCCTCCGATGGCTAATGATGTCGACCATCTTCTCGTGTATGTCTTTGCTTCCATGTATCCTTTTGGTAAAGGGTCTGTTCAGATCTTTTGTTCATCTTGTGATCACAAGGTCATTTCCTTACTGTTGAGTTTTGAAAGTTTTTTAAAAAAAATATGTTCTGGATACAAATCCTTTCTCAGATATGCAGCATGTGATTTGAAGGCTGTACCGGGGAGGAAGTTTCAGTGTCATTTCCAGGGGAACGTGACATGGACTATATAAACTGCTTTTGTTGAAAATTATTTTTTTAGGGGCGCCTGGGTGGCTCAGTCGGTTAAGTGTCTGACTTTGGCTCAGGTCGTGATTGGGTTCAGTCCTGACAGCTCAGAGCCTAGAGCCTGTTTCAGATTCTGTGTCTCCCTCTCTCTCTGCCCCTCCCCCACTCACAGAGTGAGAGTGTGTGTGTGTGTGTGTGTGTGTGTGTGTGTGTGTGTGTGAAGGATAAATAAACATTAAAATTTTTTAATTATTTTTTAATTAAAAATTAATATATAACATACATTTTATTATTTCAACCTTTTTTAAGTGTCCCATTCAGTGGCATTAAGTACGTTCACATTGTTGTGTAACCGTCATCACTGTTTGTCTCCAGAATTTTTGTTTTTTCATTAACACTCATCTTTTCATTAACACCAATAAACACTAACTCCCCATTCCCCCACCCCATCCCCTGGGGACCACCACTCTACTTTCTATTTCTATGAATTTGACTACTTTAGGGACCTCACGTAAGCGGAATAGTACAGTATTCATTTTTTTGTGGCTGGCCGGCTCCACTTAGCATGTCCTCAGGGGCCATCCTTGTTGGAGTGTGTGTCAGAATGCTTTTAGGGCTGAGTGATAGTCCATTGTATGTGTACAACACATTTTGTTCATCATTTGGCTGTTATAAATAATGCTACCTTAGAGAAGTCTCCTTTTAATTCCTTCACGGCAGGCCCCTGAGCATGAATTGGGTTTGGGATATAATCTAAAAGTCAAGGTCAGATGTGTTAGGATTGCTTTGGTTGCAAATAATAGAAACTAAAGCGTAGACTTAAACAAGGAAGGAAAGGTTTTGGCTTGTATCCATGAAATGACCAGGACGCTGGATCTGGGGTTCAAATGATATCACAAGACTCAGGCCCTTTCTCTCCCTCTTGGCTGTTTGCATCTGTGTGGAGGTGCTTTCCACATGGTTCTCCCAGCTAGCCGTCACAGTAGGGAAAAGGGGCTTCCCCCGAGCATGCCGTGAAACGTCCCAGAATTGAGTCTCATCCGCCTGGCTTGGGTCACGTGTGCATCCCTGAAGCACTGTGGCCAGGGATAGGCAGTAGTCTGGTTGGCCAGGCCAGGGACACATCCCCATTCCCTAGCACAGAGACTAGTGGCGGGAGAGGAGTGGTCCTCCAAGGGAAATCAGGTGCCGCTACCAAGAGGAGTAAGGGAGTGCCAGATAGGCAGTACTGTCGGACAGCCGCTATGCAGGAGAAACTAAGTTTGCACATCCCTGTGTGCCAGGCACTGGGCAAGGCCCCATGTGTATTAGTGATTGCAGTGAATCCTCAAGGGAAATTAGAGAGAAGGACACTGTAGCCAGAGAGGTCGGTGCCTGTGAATCTCACTCAGCAGCAGGGCTGGTGTTAGAATCCAGTGGGTATACCCTTTCACCAGCCCCAAACCCTGGGCAAGACCAAAGCCCTGCATTGGGGCAATTGTCATTAAACATGAGATGTGTGCCTAAAAATGCAGACGTCATATTGTGTTCCAAGGTTGGTTCCAATAAGCCAATTAGGCTTGCTGCAAAGTCCTTGTACCATATGTACAGAACTTTAAAAACTATAAACAAGAGAACAGAAATGAGTTGTGTAAGCAGAATTTTTTTTCCATTTATGGGAATGCTTTTTTTTTAATTGGTTTTAAGAAAACAGTTGAAACTTTGATGATCAATCTTTTTTCCCTTGTTTTTTTTAATTCCTTTGATTAGCTTTATTTTGAGACTTGCTTTATATTTTTTTAACATTTATTCATTTTTGAAAGACAGAGTGTGAGTGGGGCAGGGGCAGGGGCAGAGAGAAAGGGAGACACAGAATCCAAATTAGGTCCAGGCTCTGAGTCATCAACACAGAGCCCGGCGCAGGGCCCCAACTCATGGATCATGAGATTGTCACCTGAGCTGAAGTCAGATGCTTAACCAACTGAGCCCCCCAGGTGCCCCTTTTCCTTTGTTTTTTAGTCCACATTAGTATTGTTCTAAACAAATAGTCATCCAGACTTTGCTTAAGCATCCCCCAGTGACAAGATTTTTGATATGATATTCTGTGGGCCTCAATTTACCCATCTGGAAGTTGGGCCATTGGATTGGCTGCATCCCTCTCAGTGACAGAGAAGCCTCCTTAGTGGTGTCCATGCTCCTTGTCAAACCATTTTTCACACAGGAGCCAGAGGATATATAGGAAAAATATTTTTAAAACATACATAAAATCATGTCATGTGTGTGACACCCCACCCTTTGAAACTTTTTAAAAAATTTTTTAATGTTTATTTTTGAGAGAGAGAGAGAGAAACAGAGTGTGAGAGGAGGAGGGTCAGAGAGAGAGACACACAGAATCCGAACCAGGCTCCAGGCTCTGAGCTGTCAGCACAGAGCCCGATGTGGGGCTTGAACCCACGAACTGTGAGATCCTGACCTGAGCTGAAGCCAGACGCTTAACCGACTGAGCCACCCAGGCATCCCTGAAACTCTTTAATGGAATAAAATCCCATCCCTCCATGTGGCCTGCAAGCCCCTCATAATGCCACTGGTGCCTCCTCCCGGCCCCGGCCTCCTTCCTCCCCCGGCCCTGCTTCCACACGGCCTTCCTGCACCTCAGACGTGTCCTGAATTTTCTGGTCTCAGCATCCTTGTTCATTCTTTTCTTTCTGCCTGGAATACTCTTCTCTCAGCTCTTCTCCTGGCCATTTCCTGTCCCTCAGGTCTTCGTTCAAAGCCCACTTTCTCCGATAGGCCTTCCCTTCCGAGGGCACTCATCCACCCCAGTCCCCCCATTGTGCTCTCGTACCAGACTCTGGGGTGCTTCCTAAGCACTGACTGGAATGTACAATTACATGCGTACTTGCTAGTCTGCTGGTCTATTGCCCGTCTTTTCACTTTCCAAGGGCACTTTTCTAGGTCTCTATTGGTGCTCATTGCATCCCAGCACCCAGCAGAGCACCTAGCACACAAGAGGTACTTAATAAATGTTGCAGAGTGAATGAACGAATAAGTGAATGATGCATGGGAGCTATTCAGAATCCCTAGGCTGGAGTCTTGAGGAACAGAATTGATATATTTTTAATAAAACTGATCACTATCCGGGTGGCTTTGGAGACACGGTTCTTTTTTTCAGAAAATCACCTTTCTGAGGTGACTCCTAAAGGATGCCTTGACCTGTTCTTTGGCTCCATGAGGTCCCCAGGACCAGGGTGCAGAAACAAAGGAGGGGGCTGGGCCCAGATGCTCAAATCCTTGATGTTGAAATAGCATGTCTTATGCTGGGGAATCAGCATGCAAGGTACTAAGATTTCTTGAGCTTTTCCTTTCTGCCAGGCAAGGAGCTCAGAGCTTTGCCTCTTATAATCCTCATAACTATGCGTCAGATGGCTTTACTGACCCCATTTTACAGTTAAGGACGCTGTGCCCCAAGAATTAGGAAATTGTGTGCTTCTTTGAAATAAAATCCATGTTGGATTTGGAGAAGTCATTCGTGGTGGTCTTAGCTTGGCACTCGGGGCACTTCCCACCTTGTCCTGAATTATCTTTCCATTATTCATCTCTTCTCCCTAGAAGTCCCTGGCGTTCACCCTGGTCCCCAGCTCCAGCCCCTCATAGTTGCTCCATGTTCTATTTTGAATGAAAGTGTCCTTGTAAAGTTTCCATGCCCTTCAAAGTGTGCCATGATGACTCTGGGCTGCAGAGAGCTCTCTCCTACCTCCCATCCTGCCTCAGTCAGGAACAGACTCCGTGTGTCAAAGACTCAACTTAAACTAACTTCAAAAATAATTGGGAGAGGGCAGGTTTGGCCCAGATTTTATTGGCTCAGAAAACCTGACAGACCAGGAGTAGACTGAGCTTCAAGCAGAGCTTGACCTAAGGGTCCGACTATGTTACTAGGAATCTGCTGATCTTGGTGTCCTTCCGAGTGGCGAGGAGATGGCCCACAGCATGTCCAGGTCTACTGCCTCATAGCCTAGTGACCTCAAAGAAAAAACAGCTTGTCTTTCTTAAGGGTTGGAGAGGAAGAGCTGATGTTTGCTGGCTCTGATTGGCCCAGCCGTCCTCATTTCTCAACCAATCACTGTGGATCATGAATGGCACCCACCTCTGTATCTAAGGCACTGTGCTGAGGTGGGGAAGGAGGTTCCCAGGATTTGAAAAGTCAAAATGCTTTGGTTGGAAGAAAAGGTAATCAGTACTGGGCAAAAAAAAAAAAAAAACTGCCCACAGTTTATTTTCATGTACGTATGTGCTGTCTCTCCAGCCACTCCTCTGTTCGTGGTCTCTCTCAATGTCGAGCCCTCGTGTTTATACAGCATTTCTGCATTTCCAAAGAGCTTTCACATACATACGTTTTAATTGTCATAACTATCCTGTGGCCATAGGTCATGTGTGCAAGTCAGGACTTGGTAATGGATGCGCTGATTTCTTATCCCATGAGTGTCCAGATGGTGTCAGGGCCAAGAGATACCACCTCTGACCAGCTGCCACCTCAGTTTGCCCAAATTTGTCATCGTGTGTTATTTTCTGTGTGTGCTGTGACTTGTGACAAAGGTTGGAAACGTAGTCCTGTGGTTGCTCCCCCATTGTCAGTCGCATGAGATCCTCACGCTGTCACACTAAGCAGATGCGGTCAGACCAATTCACCGATGAAGAAACGCACCTGGAGGGAGGTGACTTGGCCCAGGGGCCCCCAGTTGGTGGCCACCTGGCTTACCTTATGAGAAATACCAGAGCATTAAGAGCCGCGGGTCTCTGTGACTTCTGACAAAAGGCAAAGTTTTAAGAGTGACTGGAAAAGTAGCCAGCTCCATGGCTCTGGATTGAGTGGAAAGCAGGAAATCCTTACAGTGCTGAAAATAACACTATCTCCCAAGATGAGCAGGGTGCTAATGTTTTCCGTTCTTGATTTCACTTAATCTTCTGTATAACTCTCAGAGGTGGAAGTGTCACCCATTCTATTGAGAAGGAAGCTGAGGCCCAGAGAGAGCAAGTAACTTGGCCAAAGCCATACAGAGTGGGTCAGCAGCAGAGCCAAGATTCAAACCCAGGTCTTTCTGACTCGATCCTGTGCTTTACTCCAGAGTCATGGAGATAGAAGAGCTTCTCCCGCCCGCCCCCCCCCCCGGCTTTTTTCTTGAATTTAAATCCAAGTTAGTTAACATACAGTGGGATAATAACTTCAGTAGAATTGAGTGATTCATCACTCACATTAACACCCAGTGCTCATCACAACAAGTGCCCTCCTTAATGCCCCTCGTCCCTTTACCTTTCCCCCCACCCAACACCCCACCAGCAACCCTCAGTTTGTTCTATTTAAAAGTCTCTTATGGTTTGTCTCCCTCTCTGTTTTTATGTTACTTTTGTTTCCTTTCCCTTATGTTCATCTGTTTTATATCTTAAATTCCGCATATGAGTGAAATCATATGGTATTTGTCTTTCTCTTATGGACTTATTTCACTTAGAATAATACACTCTAGTTCCATCCACATTATTGCAAATGGCAAGATTTCATTCTCTTTGATCACTGAGCAATACTCCATTGTATATATACACCACATCTTCTTCATCCATTCATCCATCGATGGACATTTGGGCTCTTCCCATACTTTGCCTAATGTCAATAGTGCTGCTGTCAACACTGGGGTGCATGTGCCCCTTTGAATCAGCACTTCTGCATCCCTTGGAGAAATGCCTGGTAGTGCCATTGCTGGGTCGTGGGGGAGTTCTAGTGTTAATTTTTTGAGGAACCTCCGTACCATTTTCCAGAGCAACTGTACCATTTGCATTCTCACCAGCAGAGCAAAAGGGCTCCTCTCTCTCCGCATCCTGGCCAACATCTCTTGTCGCCTGACTTGTTCATGTTAGCCACTCTGACAGGTGTGAGGTGGTATCGCAGTGTGGTTTTGATTTGTATTTCCCTATGATGAGTGATGTTGAGCATTTTTTCATGTGTCTGTTGGCCATCTGGATGTTGGAAGGGCTCCCTGGGTGTTCACGGCCGTCTCCTCTTCTGTCTCCATAGGTCTACATCATCCGGGTTACGTGGTCCAGCGGCTCCACGGAGGCCATTTACCGGCGCTACAGCAAATTCTTTGACCTCCAGGTAAGGATTGGAGTCTCTCATGAGCATCAGGGTCGGAAAAGTTTTCCATTTTGACTTCAGAGTCTAGACCCTCACCCACAACAGACAGACACATTGTGTTCTTTTTTTATTTCCTAGACTTAAAAATGATGTCCAGTGTGCTCCTTTGAGCAGCCTGGGTACTGATGTCAGACTGATATAGAAATTAACATGGGCCCTATACAAGAAGGACCTGAGAATCTGTGGAATGTATTTGACTATCCCAGGGGAAAAAAACCTTCCTGGCTTCAGGCACAGCTTGATCCAAGGTTTTCATGGTACCACCTCCCTCAGCTCCTTCCTCTCATCCTGCATTACTACTTTCAGTGGTGTTGGCTTTATCCTCAGAACCCATGTGGTTACAGAATGCTCTGGGCTCATACTCCGCAGGAAAGAGTTAAAGGTCACTTCCCAGAAGTCCCAGCAAACACAGCGTCCTGCACACCATCCCATCTCTTGACTTCATATGTTCTCTTAGAAGCCTGGGTGATACTAACCACAGACATCTGTGGTTGTATGGACCTAATCCATTCCTAAAAACGTTGAACACAGAATTTTCAGAACCTGTATTTCATGATTTTAAAGGGAGAGGAGATGATAATGTGCTTCTAACCGGTCTCCCCCGTATTCCTAAAACAATCTCAGACGCCTACATAGCAGACTGCCAAGAGTCATTGTGTAATGTAAACCAACCGAGACTCTGTTACCTAATTATTAAAACACCGTGAACTCATTAGTCGTGTTCTGTGTTGACGAAATGCAACAAAATCAAACAGTACCATATGTAAATTATATTTTTCTAATGGTCTACAGCAAACAGAGAAGTACACAAAGAGACTATGTGTTGAGGATGCTAAGATATTATCTAAAACAGACTTGGCAGCAGCAGCATGGGGGCCAGGAAAGGGCTGAACCCTGGGGGAAAGGAAAGGAAGGGACACCCAAGACCTGTGAACGCGATGAGCAGGAGGCACAGCCCTGTTGGGGAAGGACCGAGGTCCACAGCCTCCTAGCCAGGGGCAGGGGTGATTTAGGCAGATCTGTCACAGCAGGTCTTCAGTTCAGAGATTGACTGTTGGGGAAACACTTTTGGAAGTTGCTAGGCTGACTTTTCATGCACAAGGGGTCTGTGGAGGGAGGACTGCCTCTATTTTTCTTCCGAGGCCTCTTGCCTGCCTGACACCTCCAAGAAGGATGGAAGATAAGAGGGGACAGAGAACAGTGACAATCAGGAGTGCTGTCCTGGGGATTCTGGGCATCCACAGAGCAAACGGCCCCTGGGCAGCTTAGGCAGGAAGAGGGGAGTGGGGTAGATTTATGGGAGGAGGCAGGTGTGCCCCATGGGGCCCAGAGCAAGAAATGAAGCCGGCCTCGCAAGGCCCCAGAACCAGCACCTGAATGACCATCAGAGGTGCAGCAGCTCCCCAGCCATCTGTCATTGTGGCCACAGGGTCTCCCATATCAAGCCTGCTTTGTTCATTTGCCAACCTGTCTGGACCAGCTTTCTCCCTTAGCCCATCGGCCCACATCCCCCAGACAGCACTTCAGTCCCCCAGTTTTCCCTGTTGTCAACCCTCTGGGGTTTCTAGGTGCCAAGTCCAGTCTCCAGGAGAGAGAGAATCTGATTGTCCCAAGGGTCCTGAGTGCACCTCCAAGCCTGTTAGCTGTGGCCAGAGAGGTTGGGGTGTTGGCTACAGCATCATCTGGAGGAGGAGGTTGGATGAGGACGGGGGTGAGGGGCTCATTGGAAATGGAAATGTCCATCGCTGCTGTTTTGCAGTGGGGAGGCACACCCCCAGCTTTAGACCTTGACTTCTGGGATGAGAGAGACTGGGATCAGATCTCAGCTTCGTCCTTCCAGTCTCAGACTGATGTCCTCTGTATGTGTCTGAGACACAGCCTCCCCAGCTGCATGCTAAAGAATGGAAGCACCTTCCTCGTGCATTCGTGGTGACAGTTAATTGAGCTGTGCCTCGCTCAGTAAGCGCACTCGCTGCCATTAGCTGTCCCTCTGCTCAGATGGGACTTGCCTGCGGTGACATCATTTGGGAATGCCCGAGCCAGAGCATGATCACGAGTCTCCCTGGCCCAAAGTGTGTGCTCCCTCCACTCTCCTGCTCTGACTCAACTTTCTAATTTCCACCAGAACTTAGAAGTAAGGTTTTCTTCCCCACTCAGCATAATTGGCAATAATTGGGGGTTTGGTATAACATAAATAGCTGCCTCGGACTCCCCTCCCCGTCAGTCCTAAGGCAGTACTTCAGCCAGCCTCTTTACAGAGGCCCAGATGGGCGGCTGCAGTGGGAAGGCCATGGAATTCCGGAGGGTCCTGTCATCCTAGAAACGGCCTGCCACCCACCCTCCCAAATCCCAGAGGGGGGAGCTGAAAGAGGGCAGGGCAGGACCCCCCAGCCAAAGTCAGCTGTTCCCAAGGACCAGGCAAGGCGGCCGGCCCCTGTGGGGCCATGACAACCTAAAATGAGGTGATTTCATGATCCCACCCTCCCTTTCCTCCTGTCTGGCCAGTAGCCTTGGCTTTGTCAAAAGTAACTTGGCACAGAAGAGCATGGGGAGGGCCAAGCTTTCGTGGAGAAGCTGCGAGGCCAATGTGGCGTAATGGAAAAAGCAGAGGTCTCGGTCAGGAGACTTGGGGCCCAGCCACCTGTGCTGTGAGGCCTTGGGCACGCCTCTTAACCCCTTTGTGCCTGATTGTCCTCACCAGTGACAAGTTAATGACAAAAGAAATGGCTGGCGTTTCTGGAGCACAGGCTTCTAAGCATCTAGATATAATGACTCATTTAATCCTCATATTAAGTTTATCAAATTACACCGGTGAAGAATTTTAGGCTCAGAGAGGTTAAGTCATTTGCACAAGGTCACACAGCTAGTGAATGTCAGACTGACATTTGAAACAGGGCAGGTGACACCCGATACCACACTCTTAGCCCCTGTGCTGTCTAGTGCCCCTCTCTCTAGTGGCTACTTCACAAAGTTTATATGGAGTTAAAAGTGATGATGGGTATCCAGAAGAGACAGATCCACAGAGACAGAAGGCAGTGGTTGCCAGGAGCTGGCGGAGGGGGAAAGGGGGAAGGGCTGTTACTAGGCACTGGGTATCTTTTTGAGGGTGATGAAAATGTTTTGGAATTAGATGATGGCCCCGGTTGCATGACCTTATGAATATACTAAAAACCACTGAATTGTATGCTCTAAGAGGGTGAAATTTATGGTATATGAAGTACATCTCAATTGCTTTTTTAAAAAGAGTGATGATGTGTATGAGCAGTTTCTGGGCTGTCAAGCCCTGAGCAAATGTCAGCTGTTGGGATTATTGATGGGCGTGGGTTGCTGCTAGGAACTGGCATAAAGATCAGAGGAGGAGATGATGCCAGTTTAATAGAGTGGGTAAGATCCTGGGCTTTGATCCAAATACTGCCACTTACTGGCTGTGAGATCTTGTTTTAGTCAGAACTGTTTTAGTTGCAGATGACAGAAACCTAGTCGAAATGGATTATTCAAAAAGAACATTGATAAGCGAAATGTAACTGAGATGTCTAAGGGTACTTGGCTGCAGGTATGGCTGGATCCAGGGGCCAAAATATCGATGAGGACCTGCCTCTCTCCACTTCTTAGCTTGCTTCATGCCCACACAGGCTGGTGGTGTACAGTGGTGGCCATGGCTCTGAGCGGTATCCAACAGGCCAGCTCAGTGGCTTCAGGAAAAAGGATGCCCCCAACTATTCAAGCAAAAGTCTCATTGGTTCCTCTGGGGTCACTGGCTGGGTCAGTCTGGGCCAGCCTAGGGACTGGCGTAGAATGCATGTCTACTAACCAAGGAGTAGAAATATTTGGCAGAAGAAATCAGACAGCTGCCACCAGAAAGGGGGAAATAGCCTGTAGATGACAGAAAACAGTCAATGTTCTTTCTGGTCGGGGCAAGGCATTCAGGCAGAGGAACTCATCCTCAGAGAAGCTGCCTGGGATAGAAAGGAGGAGCATGACTCAGGTTCCTTTGTGGGAAAAGAGGCTCACAGTCACCAGCGAGAAGGTCCTGTTTGTGACAATTCACCTTCCAATGTGATTCCCTGACCTTCTAGCACTTAGAAGAGCCGGACCCTGATAGTCATGGCTGCCACTCCTAGCCTACCCCCGGCCACATGTCTCATTCACATGAGGGTGCAGGCAAAAGAGCCTCGCGCTTGGGACGGGCAGACCCAGTGTCAGATCCTAGCCCTCTGTCTTGCCAGCTGTGTGGCCTCAGGCAGGCCACTCAGCCTCTCTGAACTTCCCTTTCTGCCCTAGCCTCGGCCCACGTTGGAGAGTCCATCAGAATGTGACAGACAGAACTCGGGGTGGCCAGAATGCCCACCGCATTGGGAGCAGTGCCCAGAGGAAATGTGGTTTGGTTGAGGGGCACAGTAACCCTATCAGTGATCATGTACTGAAATGCACCAGGGGCCCATTTTTGGTGCTGCCTCATGCAGTCCTGATTGGCAAGCCTAAAGGCAGCATTATGTCCATGGGGAAACTGAAGCTCAGAGAGGCAGAGTCACGTTCCCAGAGACAGTATGGCTAAGACTTTCAAGCTGCGGCCCAGCTGAGTCTGAAACCTCTGCTCCTAAACCCTGAGCCACCCCCCCGCCCTGCCTCCCTGAGGCCCCATATTGCCTTCACCCATGTCTCTGCAGAGACAGGTTTTCCTGTAGCTGGCCTTCAAAGGCCATTTGGTGCTCCCTCTAGATGTGGGCAGAGCCTGTCCTGAGGGCTACTCTGAGCAGACCACAAGCCCATCACAGACAGGCCTCAGATGCATGAGGGGGTCCACTCTACACCACGCCATGCGGCCTTTGCCCTGAGAATTCCCACTGGTTCATTTTGTCCCCCGGACTGGGGTCATAGTCGACACCAGAGCCAGGACTTTCCTTACAGAAGGCACAGTTCAGCGTGTGCTGAGCCAGACCCCAGGTGTTTGGAGAGGGCCCTCTGCCTGGCCAGGGAGCCCAGGCAGAGCTTGCTTCCTGGAGGAGGTGACATCTAAGAAGGCCCTGAGAAGGAGTAAGGCGTTGACCTGCCGGCAGGACGGGGGAGGGCTGTCCACAAAGAGGAAATGCGTGTGCAGAGGTGTAGAGGCGTGAGGAAGCAGGACTTTCAGCTGGCCTCCTACAGAATTCCAGTGGCAGGGGACACAGAGCCAGCCAGGTCACCCTGCCCAGCAGGGAGCTCTTGGGAGAGGTGCCATCACACGTGTGCCACACGCAAGAGCCCCCTTCTGTGGGGACCCAGAGAGGGCCGTTCTTAGTCATAGGGGCTTTCACGGGGAGCTACTCCCCGGACGCAGCCCATTTCAGAGGTGAAGGCTACCAGGAGGCAGCCTCTGGGTCCGCGCCTTCGTTTCTCCCCAGAGGAGGGAACTGAGATCCCGAGATGGGAGAGGCTGTCCCAAGTCACACAGCAAAGTCATTTGTTTCCCATTGAGACTGAGACAGGACTGGCCTGCCCCCCCGCTTCTGAGAGTTTAACAGCCCCAGGTGCGCTTCTGAGCTTTGGGGGCTGTCTGCCCAGAAGTCCCCACGTTCCACCTCAGACGCCAAAGGCAAGGGTGTGTTTTTCTCGTCTTTTCTGCGGGGCGCGTATAGGGGTAGCAGAACCAGAGTTCCCACTCCCCAGGCAGGCCTTGCCCATGGGAAGGCTTCCCAGAAAGATCCCGCCAACAGCTGGACGAGGAGTCCGCCAGCCATATTTATTTAAATGCTGCCTTTGCCCGGTGCTCAGACACACTCCTTTCCACAGACAGTGTCTTCTGAAACGGCAGTGTGCCTCCCACAGGTTGTGCACACTTACTAGAATGTTTCTTCCCTTCCGGTCTGAAGAGCTCTTCCCATCTCAGTGGTGTGTAGCTAAGACAATCCCGTAGTTGCCCTTTTCCACACAGTTAGCAATTCTTCATTTCTAGGATAGAAAGAGGCAAGACTGGGTTGGTCAGCCATCTCTGAATCCCGGTCCAGGTCCTCTTGCTGCCACCTGGAACATGGAATTTCTCCTCTCCTAGACAATGGCTGGCTAAACCAGAGAACCACTTTTTTACTCATTCCGTTCATTCATTCATTCATTCATTCATCCCCTCTTTAACAGTTGTATGCCAAGAGCCTAGCACAGCTCAGTGGGAAGGTGGTGGGACAAGCCAAAGGACAGGCAGACCAGGAAGGAAGTCAGTGTGAGGAAATGCTGGCCGGAACTGAGGGGCAGCAGCGAGAGAGAGATGGACCGGTGGGACGGGAGGCATGCCCCACATCGCATGTCCACCAGGACGCCAGAGCACGCTGACATTTAGACCAGCTCCTCGAGGGGACAGAATCCCTAGTGACGACGAGCCGTGTCACACAGGTCCAGGCAGGCTGCGTCCTGCTCTGAGCACCACATGGCTTCCAGCCAGCCAGCAACTGCACACGACAGTCTCCGTGGCCTGCTCTGGCTCCTCTGGGCTGTGAAGCTTTGTGATATTGAGGGAGGAAAGCCCTCCAAGTCCAGTCCGCCACTAACACAAACCACGTGTGGCCCTCCACGCCAGCCTCCATGCTGTTTTCCTTGGACGGCGTGTCTCCTTTCTCTCTACCACAAGCTCATGCCTTGAAAACTGCTGATGGAAGGTTCTCTCATCCCCCTTGGAGGCCTGCAGTGTAGCCACTTGACGTGGCTCCCTGTCCCTCCCCAGCCCTCCGACTGACTCACTTTCCTCCTTGGTTTCCAGTCCTCCTCACCCTGAGCACCACTTCCTTATATTATCTGGGGGGAGGGGCATGGATTTTCTAGTTTCCAAGGATAGCAGTCGACATGGGCCTTGGCCTGGCATGCCACACTGGTCCTGCTGCTGCAGACAGCCTGGGTCTGGGGGGTCCCCACAGAGTGTCTGGATTAGCCTATGGGTGCCAAGTATGACGGTTCTCTGGAGAGAAGCCTGTGAACCTGGACACACTAAGACCAAAAGCAAAGCAGCTCCCAGGCCTCTAATCTTAGGTCCTTGCAAATAGTCTAAGACTGTCGTTGCCACTGTCGGGTGATAAAGAAAGCAAAATAAACCTGGACATGGCTAACCGAGGAGGATGGGTGTTCGAGACCAGCCCTGCACTGTCCACTGTGACGGCACTAGTCATGGGAGGCTATTTAAATTAATAAGAACGAAATGAAATTAAAAGTTCAATTCTTCTGTCTCCAGAGCTGTGTCACAGTGCTCAGTCTTGGAGCTTAACCTAGGCCTTAGCAGTGACCGTAAAGGTCTAGGCAGATACAGAACCTTTCCATTGTTGCAGAAGGTTCTGTTGGACAGCCCGGCTCTGGCGGAGAGGGGCCGTGGAGAGTCTGAGGAGTTTTGCTAACTTTTAAACACAGCCTCGTGATGGAACGTTACTCAGCTTTAAAAAGGAAGGAAATTCTGGGGCGCCTGGGGCGCTCTGTTGGTTAAGTGTCTGACTTTGGCTCAGGTCATGATCTCACAGTTCATGAGTTTAAGCCTCGCATTGGGCTTTCTACTGTCAGCCCAGAGCTTCAAATCCTCTGTCTCCCTCTCTCTGCCCCTCCCCTGCCCACTCACTTGCACACAAGTGTGCTCTCTCTCTCTCAAAAACAAAGATTTTTTAAAAAGGTTGGGGGGGGGGTGCCTGGATGGCCCAGTAGGTTAAGCGTCTGACTTTGGCTCAGGTCCTCATCTCATGGTTTCTGAGTTCAAGCCCCGCATTGGGCTCTGTGCTGACAGCTCAGAGCCTGGAGCCTGCTTCAGATTCTGTGTCTCTGACACTCTCTGCCCCTCTACCACTTGCGCTCTCTCTCTCGCTCTCTCGCTCTCTCGCTCTCTCTCTCTCAGATATAAATAAACATTTAAAAAAAGAAAGGAAATTCTGACACCTGCTGCAACATGGATGGACTTTGAGGACATTATGCTGAGTAAAATAAGCCAAACCCAAAACACTGTCTGGTTCCCTTCTGTGCAGTACTTAGAACAGGTAGATCTATACGGATAGGAAGTGGAGTGGTGGGTGCGGGGGGGAGGGGAGGAGAATAGGGACCTGGGGTTTAATGGGGATAGAGATTTAGTGCAGGAGGATGAAGAAATTCTGGAGCTGGACCGTGGTAGTAGTTGCACAGCAGTGCGAATATGCTTAATGCCACTTAATCATATGTTTAAAATGGCCAAAACAGTTTCTGGTCAGTGTACGTAACATAGTTTTTAAAAACACACAGCCTCAGGGCGCCTGGGTGGCTCAGTCAGTTGAGTGTCCAACTCTGGATTTCAGCTCAGGTCATGATCTCACAATTCATGAGTTTGATCCCTACACTGGGCTCCACACTGGTGGTGTGGAGCCTGCTTGGGGCTTTCTCTCTCCCTCTCTCTCTGCCTCTTCCCTGTTCATGCTGTCTCTCTCTAAATCAATAAAATACAACTTTAAAAACTTAAAAATGCAGCTTCACAAACTACTAATTATTCCCAAAGAACTTTTAGAATAATGTAATGTTGATGGACAGAGAGCAAGGACGGAGGATATGTTGTCCAGCACCTCTGTGTCCCCAGGGGTCTCACACTGAACATTCATGTCCACAAGGACCCTGACAGGCAGGCTGTGGGCCTGTCTCCCCAGATGGTGAATCAGGTTCCCTGGGGGGCAGTCTTACCACTGACACACAGCTGACATGAGGAGACATCAGGATTTAACCCCAGGGCCGTCTGGTCCCTGGGGGGTAACATCTGTGGTTATGCTTTGCAGCATCAAACCCAGCTCGACGGCCTCAAATTCATAAATAACCCTTGGGGAGACACTTCAGCTCTTTGGGCCATGCTTGTCTGAGTAAAAAAAAAAAGCAAGCCAGGACAAAGGACAAGAGAGCAGCTTCCGGAGCAGACTGCTGAAGACCACAGGAAGCACCGGGAGAGGCCTCTTCGGCTCGTGTGCACATTCCGACAGGGGCTAGGGAGGAAGCCAGGAGAATGGAGAACAGGCATGAGAGGGCGGATGGATGACTCTGGTGCAGACCCTTTTTCCTTCCCTAAGTTGCTGGTAATGGTGTTTCAGCATTGTCTTAACAAATATAATTGAGGACAAAAAAAAGATGGTGTCAGGCAAAACCTATAATCACTGAAAGACTCTGCAGCTGGGAACTGATCCATCACCCCACTTTTCAGAAGAAATCAGTTCACCTGTGCACAGAATAGTACCCTTACTTGATCTACTCACTTCACGTTTGCATGACATTCCAAAGCCATCTCTGAGATGATCTTGGGGAAAGAGAGTGGGATTTACACTAAGATGCTTGAACTGGCTGGACCACCACCTAGCTGGGCCACCTCGGCAGCTGTCCATCTCTGCTCCCCAGTTTCCCCGGTGCGTGACATGGGGAGCATACATTTATGTCACGGGGTTATTATAAAGGTCAGCCAAAAGCAAGGAGAAGGCTTGTTAACTGCAAACTGCCGAGCAAATGTTAGTAGTGGTTACGGAGTATTATTTAATATTAGTGACATGAATGGTATTAACTAGGGTACTTAGCAAACATGTAAAGCTGTCCTCCTAAGCATTCACTCAGTGGACATTCATTACTTCAGTCAGGTTTTATTGAGAGCCTACTTTGTGCTGGCGTCGAAAAGCTCCTGGAGTTGAAGAAAGAAGCCTGCCTTTTCCATCAGGCCCACTGTGGCCTCACCGGATGTGAACGATGGTGGGCCAAGCCTTTCCCCATCACCACACAGCACAGAGTAGGGCATGTAAAACCGTGGCCTCGGGGCAGCCCTTCAGGGTGCTGGCCAAGTGAGGGGGCCCCACCTACCCCAGGACATCCCATCAGACAGTGCTGAGGAGGCAGGGAGCCCTAGCCCCTTTCTCGGGCCTGAGGAGCAGTCCACATGAGTCGTCTTCACTGCACCGTAGAGGCGGGCCGTGTGACAGGGGAGAAACCATGGGCTTCCGGCTTGGCCCGTCCGCTTGCTGGCTGCAGGCCCGTGGCACATTCGCCGCTCTCTGGCCTTCGGTTTCCTTGCTATTCTGGTCCACCTTGAAGGAGCTGAAGATTTAGTGAGGGCATGTGTCTAAAGAATCTGGTCTGTGCCTGTCACAGATAACCTGCTTCTCTCGCTCTTCAAGCCTCTACTCCCTCCCCCTGTGCAAGAGCCCTGCTTATTCCTCCAGGGCTGTCCAGAGCTGCTTTCCTTCTTTTGGAGAGACATCTTAAAAGCCAGGGCGAGATAAGATGAGCGGGCTTCTCACATTCCAGCCATCACTTTGGGACACTCCAGACTCCCTTTCCCTCTGCTTGAATCCTGGGCCCAGATGGTCACGCCACCATGACACAGCCTCTCTTTACAACTAGGATTCATCTCTCCTTTGAGCCACTTATCCATCAGCAGTTGCTGGGGGATCCATACCCTCAGCGGCAGGGAAGCCAGTGTCTGCAGTGTGGCCGGTCACATGGCAGAAGGAAGTGGGGAGTGGTGAATCACGCACCGCTCATAACTCTTCCGCCCCAAAGTGACATGCCTCTCTTCTGCTCACATTTAACTGGCCACATCCCACCTCAGGGCGGGGCAGGGGGGCCCCCTGGACAGACCTACCATGTGCTCAGGAGAAGAACCAGAAATCTGATGACAGCCAACTTGAAGTTGAGGTGTAAAGTATGTCGCTTCCCCAAGACCACAGCAGCAGGTCCTTGTGATTTTGTGTTTCAAATCCGAGGCATTCATCACGCTAGTAAAGGTCTTCAGCTTGAGTACTCTGCCCTTGTCTTTTCTCACCCCCACAGCAGCCGACACCTCTCTCTGCACCCCCTGTAATGATCAGCTTCCTTTTCAGTCCCTCTCTACACGATGCAGCTTTCCGTCTCTGAGGCCCGTGCACCTAACCCAGACTCGGGCACAGATCTCTCTGTTGAGCCAACCTGGGGAGATCTTGGCAGGGCCTGGGAGTGTCATGGCCGCACAGACCTAACGACACTGAGTCTCAGTGGTTTTGTTCCTTAATAAAACCTGCAGTTCTTAGGGAACAGATTGACCTGCTGTCCGCGGAACTCTGGTGGCCCCATGGGTGTTGTTCCCATTTCGGGTCCTGTGGCTCGAGACCCCCGAGAAAACCGGGAGTAGTCTCTCCCAGCTCTGAGGCTTCACTAACATGGCGGCTGTGGGCATAAAGAACTGTTTCCATGGAGAGCCTGGGTCAAGTTAGCCTTCCCCGTTAGCCTGGGTTTCTGAAAAGCTGAACAAAGTGGGCCTTTATATATCAAATCACATATTTCACATAATTCCCTTAAAATGTCAGAGATGCATGTATGGTATTAAAGGCTTCCATTTTTGCTCTTCTCTCCCTGTTTAGATGCAGATGCTGGACAAATTTCCCATGGAAGGAGGACAGAAGGATCCCAAACAGCGGATCATTCCCTTTCTGCCAGGTAGGTGAGACACATGCCATCGGAAGGGGCTTCTGGGCGTTCTAGGATGGCCCCCAGATCTCTCAGCTGTTTCCTTGGGGCATAGCACTAATGACCAGAGTCCCAGTCATTTGTGGAAATTCATGCCTAAGAATATGGGCTTTGGGGTTAGAGGCCACACCATCTACTTAGGCAAGATACTTCACCTCAAGGATCCTCAGTTTTTTTCTGTCTCTAAAATGGGAATCATTCGAGCTCATGAAGTTTTTGTAGTGGGTGGCTTCTTTATTATGACTGCAGCATTAATTTGCTATTGCTCTATAATGAATTAACACCAATTTAGCAGTTTAAAACCACACTCCTTTATTATCTCACAGTTCTGTTGGTCAGAAGGCCAGGCAGGTCCTGCTAGGTTCTCTGTATAGGGTCTCGTGAGGCTGCAGTCATCATTTTGTCTTATGACAAAAGCTGGCTCTTATCCAGAGGTTTGGGGAAGAATTCCACTTGCAGCCTCATTCAGGCTGTTGGCAGAATTCACTTCCTTGCAGCTACAGTGCTAAAATACTATTTCCGGGGCGTCTGGGTGGCTCAGTTGGTTAAGCATCTGACTCTTTGCTTCAGCTTCGGTCATGATCTCATGATTTCCTTCATGGGTTGAAGCCCCAAGTCAGGCTCTGCACTGACAGCATGGAGCCTGCTTAGGATTCTCTCTCCTGCTCACACCGTCTCTCTCTTTCTTACTGTCTCTCAAAATAAATGAATAAACTTTAAAAAATAAAGTAAAATACCTATTTCCTTGCTGACTTTCAGCCAGGGACCCCCTTAGTTTCCAGAGGCTTCCTGTATTCCTTATCCGTCTTCAAGGTGTCAGTGGGGCATTGAATTTTTCTTGTACTTTGAATCTCTCTGACTTCCCCTTCTGCCACCAGTCAGAGAAAGCCATTTGCTTTTAGGGCTCAAGTAGGGGCACCTGGGTGGCTCGGTCGGTTGGGCATCCGACTTCGGCTCAGGTCATGATCTCACCATCCAGGAGTTCGAGCCCCACATTGGGCTCTGTGCTGACAGCTCAGAGCCTGGAGCCTGCTTCAGATTCTGTCTCCCTCTCTCTCTGCCCCTTCCCTACTCACACTCTGTCTCTCTCTGTCTCTCGAATAAACATTAAAAAAAATTTTTTTTTGAGAGCTCATGCTGTTACATTATACCTACCTAACTAATCCAGGATAATTTCCCACACTTAAAGTGAACTCTGGCATATCTTGTAACATGAGCCCAGCAACGAGATCTCCTCAGATTCACGGGCTCTGGAGACTAGGATGGGACATCTTCGTGGGTTCATTTGAGAAATTCTGTCTGCCTGCCTACCACAGCTACCAAGTACCTTCACAGTGCCAAGCACCACTCAGGCCTGGTCCCTGCTCTCAAGACATTAAGTGTTCCCTTCCCCCAAAAAAACTTCCTTGTCAAAGGAACAGCATGAACGCTCCAGCTCAAAATCAGGGGCTAACCGAACAGAGTTACTGCTTCCAGTAGTCACATTGGATGTCTGCTGCAGGCTAGTCACTGGGCTAACTGCTTTACGTGCATTACCATCTTGAGTCTTCAGAACAACCCTGTGCCCATTTCACAGATGAGGAAACTGAGGCTCAGAGGAATTGTAGTCATGTGCACCAAAAGCAGAGCTGGGATTAAACACCGGTATGGCTGGCCCCAGAATTCATGCCTCAAATCAGATGGCCCAAGTTCAAATCCCAGTGTCCCAAGCATCCACTCGGTTACCTTCAGTAAATTATTTAAGCACGCAGCGCTTTATTCCCATTTGCAAACTGGAGATAATTACGATACTTAAATGTCAGAGCTGTTATGAGGATTAGCTAAGAGACCAGCACAGAACTAGTAGAAGCCAAACACTTATTATTTTTATGTGCAGGGGATCAGCAAATTGACAATCACCCCAAATCAAAAATATTTAGAGCTGAAAGGATCCTCTCAATCTTTTTCATTTTGCAGATGGGGAGAGGGCCCAGAGATGAGAGGGGACTTCCCTGGGTCACACAGGAGCCCGCGCTTCCCTCCCCCCTCCCCCCGCACTCCAGATGTCTGCTGTCCGCAGCACATCGACTGGGTTCTTCCAGATGTTAGCTTCACCGAGTGGGTTTAGTGACAGGGTAGATGTATTTGCCAGGCCCCCATCCACTGGGAGAATCATTTGCCTTAACTAATGTTTTTAGTTCTTCCACGGAGAAAGTGTGCAATCTCACTGGAATTTTTATTTCCTATCGGAGAAAACCCAGTGTACCAACTGCGGCAGCAACATGTCAGCGCTCCACTGTGTGTGCCTGAAGGTCCAGCAGGCCCAGTTCTGTGACTTCCCGCAGATGACATCCCCCTGCCCCCGAGCCTCAGTTTCTACATCTATAAAATGGGACAGTGGCTCCTGTTTCACAAGCTCCTCGCCCTTGGTCACGGTGGGTTCTCTGTCAGAGTCAGAACCAGGATCCTGGGATATTCCTTTGGAACCTCTTGATGTTCATATTTCGGAGTCCTACATAAATGATAAGTCAGAATATTCAAATTAAACTGGACTCTAAACGTAGGCTTTTCTTCAGGGAAAGAAAGGAAAGCAGTTAAGTTGTAACTCTTCACTGGACAAAAGGCAAAACCAGCTCTGAAAAGACTTCCCAGGACGGGAAGAACTTGAACTGACCCTCTCCCAAGCCCCTGAAAGCTTTCGTGGTTACATCATCCTCTTCCACCCACAAACTTGGGAAAATGCTGTTCTCAGAGATTCAGCCCCATTTTCCCTGCTCAGGGTACCTGCTTGCAGCTCAGAGAGGCTCTGGTTGGGCCCGAGGACCCCTAGAACGTTCCTTCATGGCCCACCTCTTGGCTTTTCCTCGAAGCCAAGGCCAACGGCAGGGAAACACGGAGACGCATCCCCTGTCCTCCGGCGCAGTTTTCTGCCAGGACTGCCCCGTCAGCAGAACAAAAGCAAGTCTCCTGTTAGCACAAAGGCAGGGGGCGGGGAAAGGAGCCCTGTACAATTTTCCAGCCCAGCAAGAGTTGGGGAAGCCAACTTGGCAGAGGAGGCGGCTGAAAAATAAGACTTACAGTTTGGCCTTCCACTGCTGTGGAAAACAAAAGCCTGCCCATTCCCACCAGAGGCTGTGCTCTCCTCCGAGCACCCTTTCCACTCCGGACAGCTGGCCTGCTGGGGAAGGCACAGGCTCACCCTCCATCCCTGCAGCTCACGCAGAAGATTTCAGGTGCAGAGACGGGGCCGTGGCCCAATTGGCATTTCACTCGGAGCCACCGGTCACGGAGGTGCTGGTCACATGCTTCTGCCCTGCAGCCCAGGGCCTGAGCCACCTTCCAGTTCTGCTGTGGTGGACGATGAGTTAGTGGGACGATGACCCACTGGAGACAGGTCCTAACAAACTAAGCTGCAGATTGAGGAAAGAACACATGCTCTTAACTGCGGAATACATACAAGGCAGTATCATCTAACCTTTTTTAAAATGTTTTAATGTTTACTTATTTTTGAGACAGAGAGAGAGAGACAGAGTGTGAGCAGGGGAGGGGCAGAGAGAGAAGAAGACACACAATCTGAAGACAGGCTCCAAGCTCTGAGCTGTCAGCACAGAGCCCAACGTGGGGCTCGAACCCACGAACCGTGAGATCATGGCCTGAGCCGAAGTCAGTCAGTCAACCAACTGAGCCGCCCAGGCAGCCCTAACCTATATATTTTTTTTAAGTAATTTACTCTTTTTGTGAGCACCTAGGAAGGGCGAGGCCCTGTGCTGGGTGTGTCATGGAGGTTACTACTAAGAAATAGGGGCTGCTCTCCCATTTTACAGATAAGAACACTGAAGATCAGAGAGGTAAGTGAATTTCCCAAGGCAGAGGAATGTGACGACCTTGGAATTGGCTCAGGGCCTCTCTGATGACCCGGCAGGTGTGACTGCTCCCATAGGGCTTCCTGTCCCCAGACATATACCCGGAGACTCCTATCCCACTGACGCCACACAGGGAGAGGAATGGTGCTTTTGTGGTTGTGTCACACATCCAGGAGACAGTGAAGGTGCCCGAGTTCTCCATCCTTCTTTCTCAGGCCCAGCCTGTGCCCTCCCCATGGGCCGGTGCTAGCACCATGCCTATTGTGAATTGAGTCGGGTCACAATCTCCCCAGTAAGAGGCCTGAAAACCCCACTCTTCACCCTTCCTCTGGTTTACAGAGAGGGACATTGTATCAAAATGGGACCACATGTTTTGGGGAGAGTCTTGTTTTGAGAAACAGATTAGTGGCAGGAAGCATTTGCTGTAGGAGATTGGTCTTCACAGGCACATGTTCCTTAGTTTTCCTGAAGGCTCAGGGACTCTCCCAGGAGTTCTAAACTGCAGATGGCCCCACCCATGAGGGTGGCAATTTGGTTAGCACAGTCACTGGGGGTGGAAAGGGGATGGGAAGGCTGTGCGCTTTCTCTGGATTTCGGCCACAGATGCTAAACGTCCTGCAGGGTGGGGACAGTCCCACACCAGGAAGGACTGCCCCACCCGAAGTGTCAGCAGGGCCCCTCCCTGTTGGGAAACACTGTCAGTGCCAAGAGGGCGGCCCCCGTGCGCTGGCCCGCAGAGAGCTCACCTCGAGACTGTGATCTGTCGGCCAACTAAGAGCAGGGATGCCAGGTTGTAAACCTTCCCCACTTTGCTGCGTAATTTGCTTTTTTATTGCAAATAACAAGAAAATTTCCTGATTCCAGAAGCAATGCATGTTTATGGTGGGAAATTTGGGGAAAGTCAAAGAAGACAACAAAAGCTCTGTCTTCTACCCACTTGGAGACAAGCCCTTTGAATCCTTAGACACATTTTCTTCTTGATATTTCTTTCCTAATAGACATGGGATGTTAGAAGCTTGACTCATAAGCAGAATTAAAACAATCACCACAATAAACAAAGGGGATTCCTTGTTCTTAACGAATATGAGGAAGATGTATTTTATCCCTCTGTGGGTTGTTGTTTTTTTTCTAATTGGTGGAAATTAAGCAACAAACAAAAACAAACCCAAAAACCCCACACTATTAGGCAGACTATATCTACCCAATTCCCTAATTGTGCCCTTTTGCCCAAGAACAAGTGGTCAGATAATTTTAAATGTTAGATTAACCACATCATCGCTTTGGGTGCAGATCTCCCTTACCAGCTTGCACTGCAAATCTTAAATAGGCTGTTTCCCGCTATCCCTTTAAATTCTGTCTTACTGTGAAAATTCCTTTGCACCTTTCCTCCCATCCTGTTCCTGCCCACCTGGGCTCCCGTGCACTGTCACCCAGGCTCCTTCCGTGCAGTGTCACTAGGGCAGTGTTGGCCTGCTGCTTGCTCTCTCCTTGCCCTGCCAGCGTCGTGGCCCACATTCCTCTCCTTGACCTGCCTCCTCGGGCCAGAAGTATCTGTATACCTCTCTGTACTCCACTGTCTGAAAAGCTGTGGTCTCCCTGTGTCTTCCTCTTTGACCTCTCCCTAGAGACCTCTTGACACTCTGATCAGCTTCGCAGAGGGGCTTGTCTCCATCCCTCACCTTTTTTGGCCCCCCGTCTGTGCCTTATTTCTGATGTCGCTCACCCCTCCCTGTGTGACAGGTCCAAAAGGGTAACGCCAGACCGTCTTAATGGTCAGTGCATGTGAGAGTCATGGGAACTCACCAATGTGCTTTATTTTTTCACTTTATTTTTGTCTTATGTTTACTTATTTGGGGAGAGAGAGGAGGGCAGGCATGTGTACACATGAGCAGGGTGGGGCAGAGAGAGAGAATCCTAAGCACATCCATGCTGTCGGCGCAGAGCCCAAATTGGGCTCCATCCCACAAACCATGAGATCATGTCCTAAGCTGAAATCAAGATTCAGACTCTTGACCAACTGAGCCACCCAGGGGCCCCTCCCTGATTTGCTTGAAACAAGCCTCACCCATAACGTTTTAGCACCTTGGATATTTCCAGACATTCTCAGTGGCATCGTTTATATACTTGTCTTTGCCTGTGACCTATACTTGTCTTTGCCCACACATCACAGTGTAAGCTCTGGCCCCATACCCAGTGCTCAGGACATCACTGAGAAAGTAGTCAATTGATTCTCAGTTCATTTTCCGTGAGATAGGAAGGCTTGGAACTCTTCTGTTACAGAGAAGTGGTTGGAAGGAATTGGAAGGATATGTCATCTTGGCAAGTGAAATCCACCTTTATACAGTCATCAGACATGAGTGTCATGTGGTGACGGCACAGAGTTGACTGAGGCCCAGTCTGTCCCTCTGTGTGCAGAGCTCCATGACTAGTAGGAAAGAAGATGTAATCAACAATGTGATGTGTGCAGTCAGAAAGGGACATGAACTCTTAGTCCATTTAAAGCGAGTAGGAGTTTCCCAGCTGGGAGAGTGGGTGACGTGGGATGGGGAAGGTATTCAACACAGAGCAAAAGACACAGAATACTGAAGAGTGTGGAGTGTTTGGGGAATGTAAGACTAGGCCAGGTGTACGAGGAAAGAGGAGGAAAGCAGACTGAGCTGTTAGGTTGGGCATGTCTACTGCTCACCCCATCTGAGAATCCTGGAGTTGGATCTTCAGATCCGACCTTCCTTCTTCATCTGGTAGGAGCCCCTTCCTTCCACAGGATCGGTCCAGCCTCCCTTATCTCACCAGAACTTGCCTAGTGGGTGCCACTCCCTCAAGCCATGCACGTGAGCTGTGAACAAGGCCAGAGGGCCGTGCTTGGGGCCATCCAGGCCCTGTGGACATCCAACAGAGGATATTAAGGGAAGCCAGGAATTTGGGTCCCACTCACACCTACCAGAGGTGGCTACATCCACACCCTCCAAGACTGCCAGGAACTTGTCCTTGCCTGCCTGCAGTGTCACTTGTGCTTTCATTTCCTGCAGGAAAAATTCTCTTCCGACGAAGCCACATCAGGGACGTTGCCGTCAAACGCCTGATCCCAATTGATGAATACTGTAAGGTAGGTCTAAGAAATGCCAACACTTCCCCTGTGTCTCTTGTCTTCCCTTTGGGTTGTTTTGTTTTTCTTCTTCTTCTTCTTTTCCCTTTTTGGCTACAAAATAGCCACTGTGAGCCATCTGCAGTTCAATGACATGTAAAAACAGAAAAACAACCACCCATGATCCCTCAACTCAGAGGCAACAATTATTAAGGCTTTTACATGTTTCCTTTCTATTTTTTTCTCTACATGCATTTCTTCATGGTTTTGACAGTATCCCACATGTGCCGTTTTCGTTGTTCTTATGTTTATCTTTAATAATGAGACATAAGAATTTCCCCATGCTATAAAGCATTCCCTTGAGCCTCCTTTAAATGGCTGCATAGTATTCTACTGTGTGTGAATGTCCCAGAAGTTACTCAGCCAACCCCTGTTGTTGGATAGTGCGGGCAAATTCCAGTCCTTTCAATGTTCTAAACCACAAGGTGCCTGCCTTCTGGTTGTATTGCGTCTGACCTGAGGCTGTGGTTGGGAAAAAACAATGCTATTCCTCTGTTTAGGTTCCCTTATCTTTAGTATTTATTTCTCTGTCTTCAAATCACTTTAAGTTCTGATTGGAGAAGGGTAGGAAGAGCAAGAAATACTTTAACAATGGAGCAGTAAATACTCTCTCCCTAGGATCAGGAGCAAAGCAAGTGCATTTTTTTGCCACTTCCATCCTACATTTGCTCGAGGATCTAGGCAGTGTAGACAGTCAAGAAAGGAAATAGTAGAAGGCATACAGGTTGGAAAGGAGAAAGTAAAACAGCCTTGCTTCACAAATGGTGTGATTCTATTGTAGAAAATCATAAGGGATCCACAAAAAAACCTACTAGAACTAATATACAAGTTTAGTAAGATCACAGGATACAAGGTCAAGATCAAAAATCAATTGTATTTCTAAACACTAAGCATGGACAATCCAAAAATGAAATTAAGGAAATGATTCCACTCTCAGTAATATGAAAAGAAATAAAACACTTTGGAATAAATTTAATAAAAGAATTACAAAGTTCATACATTGAAACTACTAAACACTGTTTGACAGAAATTAAAGCAGCTCTAAATTAAGGGAGAGACATTCCATACTCATGGATTGGAAGATTCAGTAGTGTCAAAATGGCAATTCTTATTACTCCTAAGAATGAGTAATGGCGACTCAGCCACAAAAAAGAATGAAATCTTGCCATTTGCAATGACATGGAGGGAGCTAGAGTATAATGTTAAGTGAAATAAGTCAGTCGGAGAAAGACAAATACTGTACGACTTTACTCATATGTGGAATTTAAGAAACAAATGAGCAAAGAGGAAAAGAGACAAATCAAGAAACAGATTATTATAGAGAACAAACTGATGGTTACCAGAGGGGTTGGGTGAAATAGGTGATGTAGATTAAGTACTGGGTATCATGTGGAAGTGTTGAATCACTGTGTTGTGCACCTAAAACTACTATTATACTGTATGTTAACTAACTGAAATGTAAATAAAAACTTTTTAAAAATCTAGGAGAATAAATTAGATTTTGAGGGTCAGGATGAATGTCTTAATGAGGACAACATGTTGTATATTTGTGCGTGTGTATAATATGTACATGTGTGCATGTGTAAATTTTGTGAAATTTGTAGTCAAATGATTTTCATCAATGATGTCAAGAAATTCAATAGAAGGGCAATCTTTTTAACAGTGTGGGGATAACAGGACATCCATTTGCCAAATAAAAGAAAAAAATTATGTTGGATCCCTACCTCACACCATGCACAAAAATCAACTCAAAGTGGATCACAGATCTAAGCATAAGAGCGAAAATTATAAAACTTCTAGAAGAAAACATAGGAGAAAATCATCATGACCGTAGTTTAGGCAGAGAGTTCCTCGCTAGACACTAAAAGAGAAAAATTGATACACTGGACTTTATTAAACTTCCGAACTCTGTATTTCAAAAAGATCTCAGGAAGAAAATGAAAATACATGCCATGGATTAGGAGAAAATATTTGTAAACCATATCTCTGACAAGTGACTTGTATATAAAGAATATAAATAAAGAATTCTTACAACTCAACAATAAAGATGACCTGGTTTAAAAACAGACAAAAGATTTGAATAGAAATTTCACCCAAGAAGATACAAGATGGTTAATAAGCACATAAAAAGGTGTTCAGCTTCTTTATTCATTAGGCAATGCAAAATAAAACCACATTGAGATACCGACATGGCCCTTGGAACCGCTATTATCAACAAGACAGACAAACCCAAGAGCTAGTAAAGATGTGGAGAAATTGGAGCCCTTGTTCTGGAGGGGACACATGATGAAAAGCCACTTTGGAAAATAGTTTGGCAGTTTCTTCAAAAAGCAAAATTTACCATATGACCACTCTGATATCTACTCAAGAGAAGTGAAAAAACTGTGTCTACACGAAGACTTGGAGGTACATGTTCATAGCATTTGGGCCAAAACCATAATGGCCCAAAATTGGAAGCAACCCAGATGTCTAGCATCAGGTATATAGATAAAGAAAATGTGGAATACTCCTACAATAGGCCATTATTCAACAACAAAATGCAGTGAAGGACCAATAAATACTGCAACTTGAGTGAATCTCAAAAACATGATGGGAAAAAAAAACCTGATGAAAAAGGCTACATATTGCATGATTTCATCTACATGAAATGTGCAGAAAAGGCACCTTTATGGAAACAGAAAGCAGATCAGTGGGTTCCTAGGCCTGAGGACAACAGGCAGATGTGGATTGCAAATTAGGTGGGGGAAATTTCTGAGATGATGGAAAAGTTCTAAAACTGGATTGTGGTGATGGTTACACAACTCTATAATTTACTAAATATCATTGAATCGTGTACTTATAATGGGTGGATCTTATGTATGTAAATTACACTTCAATACATCTATTTAAAAAATGTACAGGGGGGCAGTGTGGGCACTGATGGCCCTGGTCTGGGCAGGAGATGTTGTGAAAGGCAGAAAAGCCCTCCTGATCACTCCTGTCTTCTCTTTGCTAGACATAACCTTGTTTCATCCCTGCAACAACCTTGAGAAGTAGGTTTTACTATTCCTGTTGTGTAGAAGAGAAAACAGAGGCCCAAAAAGTTACGTACAATGATAGTAATACAGGGTTTGATGGTTGTACCCTGGCCTTTTAGGCCTTGGCACTCACATACCACTTATGGCCTCTCTTAAGAAAGTAAAAATCCAAGAAGTCAGAATATTCAAGCATATATTTCATGGACGTAAATAAACTCAGACTCTTTGTCTCCTAAAGATGCCCTTAAAAAGGGATTGGGGACTGAAGGGCTGGGCAGGTCACCCAGGCACAAAGATGCTACTGCTCCCTCCCAGCTCTCAGAGGAAAGTTCAGATCATCTCATCTTTGTGTCTTTTCAAACCTCTAGAGCCTAAAAATCCTTTGTTCCGGTTTTGCCGGCAAGAACTGTTCCTCTGGCGTCACCGTGGCTAGCTGGGGATTTCTCAGAACAAATCATGCTACCCTACTTCTTACCCTGCCCACCCCAACTCCTCGCCAAAGTCACACTTTCCCCATACCCAGGGGTTCACGAACCTCCAGACGTTTGATTTTGAAAAGGAGATTTAATAAAACCCTGAAACGAAGAGATAGCAGCAGCTGCCTGCATCTGGCTGATGCTTGGAATGGTACAGAGATCATGAATTCACTTGGATTCGCCATAGAGTAGGAGCCGCTTATGTTGTATGAGCCACATGGAAGTTACCACCCCATGCTATTAATGCATCATAAGAGGCAGAGCAGATATTTGGGGATTTGGTTGGCCAGATTCCCTGGCTTCACTTCAAGGGAGCTGCCCTCCTGGAAGAAGATGAAACTATCTATTCACACAGTCTGCAAAACCTTTTACAGACTACATAGACCTTTACTTAGCATTTATTTGGGTATCTGTTATTGACATTATTGTGAGCAGACTTCAGCCTATTTGATCTATCACTCTTAGCTTTATTTTAATAGAAATTGGTAGTCTCCAAGACGTAAAGATAGACAAAGGCTGTAGATATCCCCAAACCTAGTTTCCAGCTAGGAAGAAACTTTCTACTCTACTAGACCTGTTCTAAGGTTACAGTAATTAACAATATGGTGTTGGCATAAGGACAGACAAACCACTGCAACAAAATAGAGGATCTAGAAACAGACCTGTGTGTATTTGGATACTTTAATACTGGCAAAGGCAGCCTTGCAGGTCACTGAGGAAAGGTTGGATAGTTCAGTAAATGGGAATCCTTATAGGGAAAACAACCAAAGGTAACTAATCCCTGCCTCACACCACACATATAATCATTTCCAAGGAAATTAAAGATCTAAATGGAAGAGGCAAGGTTATAAATGGTTTTAGAAGGTAAAAATAGGGAACAAAACTTGATAATGTCTAGGTATAGAGGGTTTTCTAAAGACACAAAGTACCAACCATAACAAGATTGACTTATTTGACTACATTAAAATTAAGAACCTCTGTTCATGGAAGAATACCGTGAAAATAAGACCTGGCCAAATTCTGCCACATCCACTAGGATTTATCAAGGTCTCCCTCACCAGACTCTCAAGTTGTTCTGTAAGCTTAGTGGAATACCAGCTGTCTGTCTGACACTCTTCACATGAACGTTTACTTGAGACAAATGGAATGATATGCCAATGCCAGGATCCATTAGCCCCACCCTGGTGTGACAGTAAAATCCCCTAGAAGGGACAGAATACAGTGGATTCAGAATCCTAGACCCAGTGTACCATTTTGGAGGATGAACTTGTCAAGTTCTTTTCATACAAGGTAGAGTAACTGAGACTATTTCTAGAACATTCCCCATTCCACCAAGAAAGAAGATCATTTCTAACAACTGTTATGCTGGTGGGTAAAGGCTATGGTGTTGATTAGAGGTGAAGACCACAGAAGCCATGAAGTAGCCTTTTCTGGAGTGAGGGCTTGTGATTAGAGTTTTTTACATGCAAAAATGATCATTTCCAGTGAAAAATACTTCAGATTTAAACCATCATTGGAGTGTAGCTTAAATCTCACACACATGTGAATATACACACCCATAATGTAGTGTTTTGTTTAATTTTTTTTATGTCTTTATTTTATTTTGAGAAAGAGCGAGACAGAGAGTGAGCAGGGGAGGGACAGAGAGAGAGGGAGACACAGAATCTGAAGCAGGTTCCAGGCTCTAAGCTGTCAGCACAGAGCCCAATGTAGGGCTCGAACCCACAGACCGTGAGATCATGACCTGAGCTGAAGTCAGACACTTAACTGACTGAGCCACCCGGCGCCCCTTGATTGTTTTGTTTTTTAAAGAGAGAGCACAAGAGTGGGTATAGGCAGAAGGAGGGGGAGAGATGGGGGGGTGAAGAATCCCAAGTGGGCCCCATGCTGACACGGGGCTTCATCCCACAGCCCTGGGATCATGACCTGAGCCCAAATCAAACGACTGAGACTCAACTGACTCTTGACTTGGGATAAGGTCATGATCTCATGGTTGGTGGGTTTGAGCCCCGCATCAGGCTCTGTGCTGACAGCACTGACCCTGCCTGGGATTCTTTTCTCTCTTCCTCTCTCTCTGCCTCTCCTCTGCTCACATTCACATGTGTGCATGCTCTCTCTCTCTCTCTCTCTCTCTCTCTCTTTCTCACAAAATAAATAATTAAATGTTAAAAAATAAATAGATATCTAACAGCTAACAGAGTCCAGCCATTTGAGACCTCCCTTGAAGAGTTTTACTATATATTACCACCTGCATTATTATTATTTAAATTAACTCACTTTTTTAACTTCTTAAAAATACACATTTTAGAGGAAATGTGACACAGCCATAATATAAACGTGGCATCACTCACCATAAAAATAAAAGTAAGAGCAATGAGACAACAGCAACAAAAAATATGTCTTTAGCTCTAGCCAGCTGCTGCCGCCTGCCTGCCTAAGGCACCACGCAGCCTGGTCCTGCTCTTAGGAAGCAAGTTAGAAAAGCCTTTTCTTCCAAGAACTTCACAGTGTGGGGTCTTACGTTTAAGTCTTTAATCCATGTGGAGCGGATTTTTGTGTGTGGTGTAAGACACGAGCCAATGTCATTCCTTTGCATGTGGACATTGTTCTACCAGCACCATTTGTCAAAGAGACTGCCCCTTCCCCATTGTGTGTTCTTGGTGTTTCTGTCAAAACTCAGTTGCCCAAATGCGTGGATATATTTCAGGGCTCTTGGCAGTGATTTCATGGATCTGATCCCAAAAGCAGAGGCAACAAAAATAAAAATAAACAAGTGGGACTGTATTAAACTAAAAAGCTGCACAGCAGAGGAAATAATCAACAGAGTAAAAAAGGCAACCTGTACAATGGGAGGAAAATACTTGCAAATCATGTATCTGTGAAGGGGTCAATCTCCCAAATATATAAAGAACCCATATATCTCAATAGCAAAGAAGCTAATCACCTGATTTTAAAATGGGCTAACAACTTGAATTAAAATTTAAATTAAATTTAAAATGGGCTAAGAACTTCTCCAAAGAAGATCTACAAATGACTTACTGGTATATAAAAAAATGTTCAGCGTCACTCATCATCAGGGAAATGCAAATCAAAACCACAGTGTGATACAACCTCGCATCTGTCAGGATGGCTATTATTAAAAACAACAAAAAAACAACAACAACAGGTGTTGGTAAGGATATGGAGAAATTGGAACCCTTACACACTGTTGATGGGAATGCAAAATACATCCACTATGAAAAACAGTGTGGAAGTTCCCCAGAAAATTAAAAATAGTTGTACCATGTGATCCAGCAATCCCACTTCTGGGTATATGTCCACAGAAATTGAAGTCAGGGTCTGGGAGAGGTAGTATCAACCCCATGTTCATTGCAGCACGATTCATGACAGCCAAGATGGGGAAACAACCTAAATGTGGCATATGCATACAAGAGAATACTGTTCCACCTTTAAGAAGTAAAATGTTCTAGATATGTGACAATGTGGATGAACCTTAAGGACACTGGGATAAAGTGAAATAAGCCAGTCACAGAAAGATAAAATACTCTGTGATTACACTTACATGAGGTATCTAAAATAGTCCGACTCATAGAATCACAGAGCGAAATGGTGCTAACCAGCGGCTGGAGGGACAGAAAAATGGGGGGTTACTAACCTATGGGCATCTGGTTTCAGGCAAGCAAGATGAATAAGCTCTAGAGATCTACTGTCCAATAGCCAACAAGACTGCGTTGTGCACCTAAGGTTTCCTCTGAGGGTAGATCTCATGGTAACTGTCCTTAGCACCCTAAAATAAAATTTCTGGAATCAAAAGACAGGGTCACCTGAGTGGCTCAGTCAGTTAAGCATCCAGCTCTTGATTTTCGCTCAGGTCCATTGATCTCACAGTTCTTGAGTTCAAGCCCCACATCAGGCTCCCTGCTGACAGCGTGAAGCCTGCTTGGGATTCTCTCTCTGCCCCCCCTCCCCCTCCCAAAATAAGTAAATTTTAAAAAATAATAAAAATAAAATATAAAGAGAGAGAAGTGTTCATTCTCTGGGGTGCTCTTTTTGAAGTTCTTTTTGAAGCTGAGAAAACTCAACACCCTCGCTAGCCAAGCCACTGTTATTTAAGAGTCATCCTGCTGGATCTAGAATCACCTCTGGGAACCCCCACACTATACTTGATACAGTACCGAGAGATGAAGAGTTAACTTAATGTTAGCAAGCAGCTCGTATATGATGGAAGTCTTAAAGCCTCTTCCTCACTTATTCGGTAGCACAACCTTCCAACGTGCGTACTAGTGATTTCCATTTTACAGATGAGCAAACTGAGGCTCGGAGAAGTGACGGGACATGGCTAGAGCCAGAACCAGGAGCTGGGTCCATCTGCCCTTTTATCGTCACCCTCAGCAAACAGCATGTGTTCTGACCTCTCCCCTCATCCCTGGATCGACCAGCCACGTCTATCCAAAGCGCCAGGATTCTGTCCAGGGAAGAACCATGTTTTCCTGGAACTACAGTTCTTTGTCTTTCCTGACCAAACCCAAGACGATTCTGGAGTATGTCAGAAGCAGAATGATTTCTCTGCCCCAGGTCATGTTTTTACTGTTAGCCTGTCCTTCCTAAATGGACGGGGCAAGCATCAAAGGACTCAGTGCTGCCTTTTATTAGTAACTTGGCTGTATTTTATGGCTTGGGGGTTTGGCTTTTACTTCCCAGGAATTTCTCAAAGCCGAAAGAGAACTTGGCATTGTCAGGACGTTTCTGTGGCCCTGGTTGTCCCTTTCCTCACTGGTCCTTCTGGAGCCTCTGCTCATTTCAGCAAGGAGCACCCTGGGAGGCCCCCTGTAGGCAGAGGCCATGGCCACCTCAGGGCTCACTCTGCTGTCCCCAAACAGGGCCATGTGGCCACATCCAGGCCTTTTCCTCAAGTCACTGATCCAGTGAATACTTTCAACCGGGTGCAAGGGTCTCCCCAGCGCGACCTGGGCCTGAGCAACAGCCATGCACCCCTGCTCTGTGGATCTGGGGTAGAGGAGCTGGTGTCAGCCAGTCCTGGACTCCCAAGTCCTACCTCCCTCCCCTGAGCCTCCATTTGCTCATCCCGGAAATGGGCCAGCCCTCCCAGGACCTCATGGAATGACACAGACAAGCACATTTCAGGAGCCGCCGGAGCTGAGCCCACATAAGGGGGGAGGTGGCATTGGAGTTGGGGTGGCCGCAGGGTTTCTGCTCACTCAGCAGCCGGGACGCACCACGGTCCAGCAGTAATGAGCTCCTTCATTATGTGGTTCTCACTGTAGAACTGCGGGGTTTCAGAGGAGTGGCAGAACCACGGGGGCCCCCAAGATGGCAGCTCGCCTCGGAAGAATGACTACTCCAAGCTGGAGGAGGGGGAGGGAGTGCCCACTCTCTCCCTCATGGGCTGCCTACCTCCTGCCTGGAAAAGACCACTTCCTGGGCAGTTGCCACAGGGCAGGAGCTACTTGAACGCTCGTAAAGTCAACGAACCACAAACACCAAGCCCCAGTAGGAAAGAGCAGGAACAGTGGCTGGGGACGCCACCCTACGAAGACGCGTCCACCTTCTTCACATGTGTTCTCCCACTTCAGATCCGGGACAGGAGCCCGACTCAAAGGCTAGGCAGGGTCAGCAACCCAAGTGACCATCCTTGGGTGAATGAAAATACAGAACGTGGCACATCCTTACAGGGAGATGTTATGCAGCCTTGAAAAGGAAGGAAATCCCAGCACATGCTCCGGCATGGAGGAACCTGGAGGCCATTAGTTGAGTTAAAGCAGCCCCTCACGAAAGGACAAATGCGTATCATTCCACTTACAGGAGGTACCTAGAGTAGGCAACCTCATGCAGACAGAAATGTTTGCCAGGAGCTGGGGGAAGGCAGAATTGTTTAGTAGGTACAGGGCTTCAGATTTGCAAAATAGAGTTCTGGGGGTTGGGTGTTGCTGATCATTGCACAACGGGTGGACGTATTAACGCCACTGAACCGTGTGTTTACAAATGGTTAAGGTGATGGGCCACCTGGCTGACTGACTTTTGGGCAGAGTCATGAGTTCAAGCCCCATGTTGGACATGGGGCCTACTTTTAAAAAAAAATTATTCAGATGGCAAATTTTATGTGTATTTTCCACAATGAAAACTTTATAAAAACCAGGGGTGCCCGGTGGCTCAGTCGGTTAAGCGTCTGACTTCAGCTCAGGTTATGATCTCAGAGTCTGTGAGTTCAAGCCCTGGATCAGGCTCTGTGCTGACACCTCAGAGCCTGGAGCCTGCTTCAGATTCTGTGTCTCCCTCCCTCTCTCTCTCTCTCTCTCTCTCTCTCTCTCTCTCTCTCTGCCCCTCCCCCACTCAGACTCTGTCTCTGCCTCTCAAAATTGAATAAATGTTTAAAAAATTATTTTTTTAACTTTTTAAAAGTCAGAAAAATAGCTCAAAATACCCCTGAAACTCCGAGGAAGATGCCATTGCTGACAGCAGTGACCCCATGTGGGACTTGAGATCATGACCTGAGCCAAAATCAGATGCTTGACTAACCGGACCACCCAGGTGCCCCATAACCTGGAAACTTCTAACCTCTACCCAAATCATAAAGCTGTGCCTTCACTATAACACTGCAGCTCCGTAAGTTAAGGCATCTGCGCAGGCGTGCTGGGAACCAGCTAGGTGTTCAGCGGTAGGAGCTGAGTCAGTAAAGTGTGATACATTCATGCAGTAGACACCCAGTATCCCGCAGAGATGAAGTCGTAGAATAATGACGTGCATGAAGTCCATAGTATGATGTTTTATCTAAATGTGTGCATATTATTTGTTCAGATATGCCCATAACATGTGTGTACAGCATATGTGAGCATGCGTGTGTTGTGTGTGTGTGTGTGTGTGTGTGTGTGTGTGTGTGCGCGCGTGGTCCCCAGACCAGCAGCAAGCACCAGGAAGTTGTCAGCCATGCACATTCTCAGGCCCCACCCCGGATCTGCTGGATCAGAAAATCTGGGGCTGGGCCCCAGCATCTGTTTGCACAAGCCCCCAAGAGATTCTAGTCATAACCAAGTTTGATGCAATGCACTCCCAACACCCCATTCCTTCCTCTGGACTCACTTGTGTCTCTCCTCCAGGCCCTGATCCAGCTGCCCCCGTATATCTCTCAGTGCGATGAGGTGCTGCAGTTCTTTGAGACGAGACCTGAGGACCTGAACCCCCCCAAAGAGTAAGTTGGTGGTGTGGGTACCTCCCTGCTGCCAAGCCAGCCCCAAGAGGAATGGGAGTAAAGCAAAGATTTTTTTCTTAATATTAGAGAGAGAGAAGAAAGAGAGCACGTGCATACAAGTGGGGGAGGGGCAGAAAGAGAGTGGGGGAGAGAATCCCAAGCAGGCTCCACAATCAGTGCAGAGCCCGACGTTGAACTCAGTCCCACGCCTGTGGGATCATGACCTGAGCCGAAATCAAGAGTGGGACTGAGTCACCCAGATGCCCTAAAGCAAAGCAAAAATTAAGCCGGATCCCACTGACTGAGCCCTTGCGCAGCCTTGTTCCATGTGGCCCTCACAGACCCCTACACACCTGCACTTAACCATGGCACACATGGCTGGGTGCCCTTGAGGCAGGGCCGGTACGGGAGATTCATCCCAGGGCCTTGCTCACAAGGGCGAATATGCTCAGGACCGTGAATGGGTGATGAGACCCGCTCAGGGCCTCAGCACCAGTGAGTTACAGGGCCAGGACCACGATTTGATCTTGGCCGTCCAGGGCTGTCTAAAATGTTCACCACAGCCCCTACAGCAGACAGTCGGCGCTCCCAGGTGCCTGTCACCACACAGCTGGTAGTCCCACTCGGGGCACTCGGCAGGGAGTCTCCCTGCTGCCTGGCTGGCTTTCACACACCGACAGCTGATGGCACTTGTAGGCCCCTCCCCCTCCCCGTGAGGCACAGGTATGCACATAGTGCTTTGTGAAGTTTGTTGTGGAGCAGGGGCGCCTGGGCGGCTCAGTCAGTTAAGTGTCCGACTTCAGCTCAGGTCATGATCTCACCGTTTGTGGGTTTGAGCCCTGCATTGGGCTCTGCACTGACAGCTCAGAGCCTGGAGCCTGCTTTGGATTCTGTCTCCCTCTCTCTCTGCCCCTCTCCTGCTTGCGGTGTCTCTCTCTCAAATAAATAAACATTTTTTAATAACTTAAAAAAAAGTTTTGCTGTAGGGGAGATCACCGAGTGTGTCTGCCGTCACCGTGAGGGGAGGGGAGACCAGACCCCTGGTGAAGGGCCGTCTTGGGGTCATAGAAGCGAGAGACAGCACCTGTCGGGAAGGGATGAGATGTGCCAGCCAGGCTCTTTGACCAGAGAGACAGAGAGAGAGCATGTGCACACACACACATACACACAAATAGAACATCCACTAACCATACAAAACAGAGCCTAGACTATACCCAAGAAAGCACAGGGTGACAGCTGCGGAAGCTAGCTGGCATCCTGCTGTGGGGCACATATCTAGTTCCAGGAGGCTTCCCGGAAAGAAGGAAAGTTTCCCATTTTTTTTTCCCTTCCCCGCTTGTCCCCTTGAACAAGTGTGTTGAGGTCTCTGAGCTTCTGTTTCCTGTCAGTAGAGTGGGCGTGGCTGACCTTGACCACACCTTGGCTGGGAGGATTACACACCCCCTGCCCATAACAGACAGTCTGGCACATGGCAGGAACTTACCTGGCCAAGTCTTCGCGTCTTTAAAGCAGGCTTCGAAGGGGAAGAAGGGAGGAAGGTTGCCGAGGGCCCGGGGAGTGGCTCTGAAGCCACAGCAGGCCGTCTCAAGTGGGCCTGGGTTTGTTGGTTTAGGGAGTGATGAACAGCACCTTGGTCCGAATCCTGAGGCTCATACCCGAGTCCGGGCTGAAGATGGAAACGCAGGGCCGTTCCCAGTAGTCTTCAGGGAGACAGAAGATGGATTCCAAATGGTGCTGGTAAAGGAAGGGTTTTTGCTGCCATGCGTGGGAAAACTTGGGACCGTGGCAAGCATGTCACACAGAGAAGCTAATGTGCCCGCACGAGCTCACATATGCTGCTGCTAGGACTCAGCAGCCCCCTACTGCCCCCAACCCCCTCCCCCAGCCAGGGCAGCAAGACAGCCAAAGCAGCCCAGGACTTCGAGGAGCCCAGACCATGACTCAGGTCACCAGCCTTGCTGGCAGCTCAGGCAGATGGTGCTTGACGTAGGAGCAGCCCCGAGGGACCTCTGTGGGTGTGCTTGGAGCTGGCCGCCAAGACGGGAACTCCAGGCACAGGCCAGGCTGGCGTTCAGTCAGGACAGCAGGCCCCCGCAAGGTTTCCTGGGTTCTGACGTTGGCTGGGGCGCTCCGCCTCCCTGGGCCTCCGTGCCTCCATCTGTGAAATGGAGTGACCCTTAAGGATCCTCGTGGGGGTTCATCCTGCCACACGCAGCAAGTGCCACAGTATTCCTCCATGGCTCTCACCGTCCCCCATGCAGGGTGTGTTCCCCTTACCGATTACTGCCAAGAGCTTTCCGCTTCGTGTGTACGGCTCAGGGCACCCCCGGGAAGTGGGACAGTGCCTCTGCTGAGCCCAATGAGGTGGGCAACAGGCTCAGTGCAACATGGCGGCCGAATCTTGCTTTTTCACTGCGTGCCCCCACATCAGCTCCTCCCTAGGGCCCCCGCCTCCCTAGGGAGTAGAGATGCTAGTTCCCAGGGTGCCAGAGCACTTCCCAGGCAAAGGGAGAACATGAAAAGGGATTCTTTCTTTTTTAAAGAATCTGGGTCCCTGGGGCTGACTTGGATTTTCTTCATTCACTGGAGATGGTGTGGAATGGAGACTCTCAGTTTGTTAATGGGATAACTCGTATTTCTATGTAACCGTACTGACTCGTCATTCTCTCCCACCCCTTTCTTTCCTGTGCAGGGAGCATGTTGGGAAAAAGAAATCTGGTAAGAATATTTTCCCGTTTTCTCCCATTCATTCACTGTTGAGCATGCCCCTACTTTACACCTACAATTGCCAGTCCCTGGGCACTGCCTGAGGATACAGCATGTGACCGGATGGGTGGGTGGGTAGATGGGTAGGTGGGTGGACGATGGGTTGATGCTTGATTGGTTGATACCCCAGCCTGTTTTGCAAAAAAAAAAAAAGTATTGGAGGCTGTTCCATCCTATATCAAAAAGCTAGAGTGGGTAAGACCTGCTGCCTCTCTGGGAGCATGCCTCAGATAGGGGAGACCAACCTCTCCTGACCCACTGTAGGGGGTCAGATACCTTTATTCTGCTGTAGACAGAGGAATGCGGTGACTAATGCTAAGAGCATTCTCCTCCGGTGTTGGAAGGGGTCAAAAAAAAGGAGGGATGCTGGGTCTTAAGGAGTGAACGGGAGCTTTCCGTAGAGCAAAGGGGCCGTTGGGGCCGCGGGGAGGTGCGCAGGCGGGAGGCACAGGTTCGCCCGGTCTCATGCTGCTGTTATTGCCTGGTGATGCAGGCTGCTCTTTCTGGCACCTCTGGCACTCACTCCCTTCTCCTGGGCACCAGTTCCCCTCCTTCCCAGCATGCCTTCCACTCCCTAGAGCCATGATGGGAAAAGAGAAGGTGGGGATTTAGGTGTGCACAGAGGAATGATTGAGTCATCGCGAGCCTGGGGTTGATAACTTTAGATTCACAATAATCCAACCTTTTCTTCCGCAAAACCAGAATTATCTCTCCCCTCCCCTCCCCTCCCCCATATCTGCAAAGTTCCCCACCCACGCCACTACACCTGGAGCCAGCATTGTCCTCAGAGCTTCCAGAATCCCAAGTTCTTTGATGTATCTAGTTCTCCAGGAAGTTTGATGGCATTGATAATGCTGTGGGGGCGGGGCAAAGCAGAGATCCCAGAAGTAAAAAAGGATGCCTGCCTCTTCTCGTGGGCCTCTGTTTCCTCATCTGTAAAATGGGGATAATAATAGTAATCTATCTTGGAGGATTATTATAGGATTTATAGGAATACATACAAAGCACTCAGAACAGCGCCTGGCAGATTTTAAGGGATACGTGTTTGCTGCTGTCTTTAGACTGCTACCATTAACTCAAAGCACATGGGTGTCCCTGCCCAGTGTCAGTAGAAATTCCAAATTCAGTAGCCCTGGTCCCTTTACTGCCCCCGGGGTACAGGGTCTGTGGTCATATTTACAGGGCCTAGGCCATTCTTGCAAGGAAAAGTAGAGATGAGCTGGCTCTCTGCCTCAAGGTCTGGGTTCTGGACTCAACGCCTGCCTTTCCCCAGCCAGTCTATTTATAGCTGCACTTTGCGCTTAATAGGTACCAGCCAGACCCCTAGCATCCTGTTCAAGCTACACATGGTCCTTGGGCTCTGAGGGTAATGATACGTTTCTTAGAAAAGAACAGAGAGGAGAAGAACTCTTGAGCTAGTCACAAGGGTTTCTGGCTCTGAGTATGCAGAGACTTTGCTGGAGGGAACGGCTGCAGGAAGAGAGGAAAGAGACAGCTCTAGTTTGCAAAAACCAAAGTGTCCGGTCAGAACAGGCTTGATGAGAGACTGGTCTGGAAAAGAGAGAAGAAGCTCTAATTTGTGGTGATGGCTATTACATCATTCACCTGCAATGATGGGGGGGGGGGTTTATTTATAGATCAGCTGGATGGAAAGTAGCATTTTTCTTCTCAGACTAAGGACCCATGCTGGATGAGGCTTATTTTTTTTGTCTGACCTTTGAACTCTTCCTCTATGTTAGAAGTAGCCTTCTTGATTGACTGTGAAAGGGATTTCAAGTCAACAGCTGCAAGCCCAGAGATTTCTGTGCCTGAACTCTGGATTGGAGAAAGCTCATCTGTCTCCGGAATTGGTCAGCAGACTGGCTAACGTGGTCTCAACTGCTGCTCATCTTACAAGAAAAAAACCAATCCTCCCACCAAAATTTTAAGAGGCCATCTTATTATTTAAGGAGCATCTTTCTTCTTGATTTTTCTGCCCTTTACTTACTGAAGTATTCTCTGATTTACTGGCTCTTTCAGCAGGACTGACAGGATGGGCAGTTTCTGGAAAGAAAATCCATGTTATCATTGCTCATTATATTTTGCCATAACAAAAATATTATTGACTGAGTGGCTTCGACGACAGAAGCTTATTTCCTCCCAAGCACAGAGCCTGGAAGTCTGAGGTCAAGGTGCCAGCATTGTCAGGTCTGGACCGAGCCCTCTTCCTGGCTTCCAGACTGCTGCCTTGTTGCCGTGCCCTCCCACGGCAGAGAGAGAGCGAGAACAAGCCCTCTGATGTCTCTTCTAACAAAGGCACTCTCCCCATCATGGGGGCCCCACCCGCACGACCTCCTCCAAACCTAACTACCTCCCAAAGGCCCCACCTCCAGATGCCATCCCGTGGTAGTTAAAGCTTCAGTATATGAATTTTGGAAGGACAAATTCATCCCATGGCAGTTATCTTTAAATTTTTTTAATGCTTTTTATTTATTTTTGAGAGACAGAGAGAGACAGTGCGAGCAGGGGAGGGTCAGAGAGAGAGGGAGACACAGAATCTGAAGCAGGCTCCAGGCTCTGAGCTACCTGTCAGCACAGAGAGTTATCTTTAAAGTTCAAAACATGTCAGGGCGCCTGGGTGGCTCCGTCAGTTAATCATCCATCTTCGGCTCAGGTCATGATCTCACAGTCTGTGAGTTTGACCCCCATATTGGGCTCTGTGCTGGCAGCTCAGAGCCTGGAGTCTGCTTTGGATTCTGTGTCTCCCTCTCTCTCTGCCCCTCCCCTGCTCACGCGCTCTCTCTCTCTCAAAAATAAACTTTTTAAATAAAATTCAAAATATGTCATCATGAATCAAAACATTCCAACTAGGAGGGGCGCCTGGGTGGCTCAGTCGGTTGGACCTCCAGCTTCGGCTCAGGTCAGATCTCACGTTCGTGGGTTCGAGCCCCGCGTCGGGCTCTGTGCTGGCGGCTGGCTCAGAGCCTGGAGCCTGCTTCCGGTTCTGTGTCTCCTTCTCTCTCTGCTCCTCCCCCTCTCATGCTCTGTCTCTCTCAGTATCAAAAATAAATAAAACCAAAAAAAAAATTAAAAAAAAAAAACATTCCAACTAGGAAAATCTGCAGTAGATTAGGCCCTGTACCTCTTGAGAATGTTTTATAGCATTTCCTCAATGTCAGAATCGCCCTTCCACTGTCAAATCTCCTCTTTTATGCTGACCTTTTCCTTCTCTTATTCCTGCTGGACCACAAGAATGACGTCGAACTTGCAGCTCCTAGTAGTTAGCTATCTGCATCAACTTGAGTACTGCTATTACTGTGCATTATAGAGCTTGGGTGCAGGATCGCTATCCACCAGCAGGTGTCTCCACCTAGCACCTAACTTGCCGGAAGCCTCACCGTGAGAATTCTGGCAGTCAAACCAATGAGGTTTTCCTAAGTTGAGTGCTCTGGGTAAAATGAAGGCGAAAAAACTGGTGCTGGAAAAGCAGCCCCATGCTCTTTCTTCCGGACCACTTCATGGCAGGGTACTTCAGTGTAGAGCTGCTGTCCCAGAAGAAGGAGACGTAAGATACAGACGAGGTCCCTGAGTGAGTCTTGGAGGAAGTACTAGCCCTGTGCCCTGTGCCAGCACCCGATCTGCTCCTGGCTGGCAGGAGTCCTAACCCTTGCTCCCTGACCTCCTCATTTCCTGGATTTGTGTCTTATTTGCAGTAAGCCCCCTGATTTTCTGATCCTGTCACTGCTCTTGGTTCTCCCGAATCTTCTTGGCAGCCTGGGTGGGAGAGTTGGCACAGAAATGAATAGATCAGTCCATTGATCAGAATCCTGAAAACTGTGGCACAACTATACTACCATCAGTTGTCAAAACTGGGTGGCAGCAATTAGCTTTTTGGACAGCGTAACCAGACTTGACTGGACCCTGACTTAATCAAAGCTTTATCCCTACTTGTAGGCAAGAAGGAACAGTCTTTGGTTGCCCATAAGATGGACAGGTGCCTACCATAACTGTCAGCATTGTGTGCTCTTAGGGAGAAACCTGGAGCCATGCAAAGCAGAAGAATTTCTAGAAGTTTCCCTTCATCGTTTGTCGCTTCACTCCACAAATACCCACTGAGGGTCTGGGCTAAGTGCTGAGTGAGCAAGACAGACACGGTTGTTGATTGCATGTTTACTAAGCGCCTGCTGTGAACCTGACAGGGCTCTAGGCCCCCAGGGAATGCAAAGCTGAACAAGATTCGGAAAACATTCTTACAGTGTGGTAGAACAAATAGGTGGATAAAGAAAATGAGATGCTGTAAGTACAGTAAAGGAGGGCACTTTAAGTTCTTTCTGAGGAGGGAAGTCCTCCAAAGGTGAGTTTTAGAATACTCATTTTTCTTTTCCTTCAGATGTTCATTGAGCCTAGTAGGCGCCCTCCACATTCTAGACCAAGTGTTGGCACACTTTTTCTCTGTAGGGCCAGATAGTAAATATTTTAGGGTTTGCAGGCCACTTACAGGCTCTGTCAATAATCATAATAATGTATCCTCTTCCTCTCATTCCCCTTTACAGCCCTGTAAAAATAGAACAAATTTCCCTTGCACCAAAGCAAACCACATGGGCCTGTGAGCCTTTAGGCAAGAGTCCAACACTGAACAAGAGCCTGAGTTCCTGCCCTCACAGGGCTTATGTTCTAGAATGGGAAAATGGACAAGAAAACTAGTGAATACACAGACTCTTGTGATTTTTTTTTTTTAATTCTGTGTCAAAATAAAATTAAGTGAGGCAGTGCAGGGTGGTCCGAGAAGGTCTCATTGACAGGATACCACTTGAGCAGGTACCTGAACCATGCAGTTGCCTGTGTCACACTGGGGAGTGGGGAGAAGAAATGATCAGAGAGATTGGGCAGGACCCCAATAGGCCACTGGGCTTTTCCTGACTGAGGTAGAGCCATTGTAGGGGCTTGACCTTTGGGGAACATGATCTCACGCATCTTTTGAAAGGATCACTGTAGCTGCTGTGTCAAGAACAAATCATAGCAGTCAAGGCTGGAGCAGGAGACCAGTTAAGACGCCAAGAGTAGGCAGTTCCCATGTGATTGCAGAGGAGAAGAAAAGGCATCCTGAAAACAACCTGTGCTGTATTTTTTTTTAAATTTTTAAGATATGTTTTATTTATTTTTGAGACAGAGAAAGACAGCATGAGCGGGGAAGGGCAGAGAGAGAGGGAGACACAGAATCGGAAGCAGGCTCCAGGCGCTGGGCTGTCAGCACAGAGACTGACATGGGGCTCGAACCCACGATCATGAGATCATGACCTGAGCCAAAGTCGGAGGCTTAACTGACTGAGCCACCCAGGTGCCCCCAGCCTGTGCTGTTTTACAGATACACCAGGAATGCGGGAGCCGAAAGCCAAGGCCATAAAGGCCAGCAGAGTCCAGACTGTACAAGACCCGAGGGCACTGGGGAGCCTCAGCAGGGGCTGAGCAGTTAGTTGCATGATCAGAGTAGCATTTTTGGAGCAAGCACTTTGCAGTATGGAGGACAGGGTGGAGGGGCAGGTTAGAGACCAGTTACAGCTCTCGTTTCCTGCCCCTCACAATCCCAAAAAAGCCTCACTCAGTCCCTGGTGCAGAGCATGTGAGTGAAGTCAGGTTAGGAAGCACTTAAAAGGTCCACCCCCATCAAACCTGTGGCTCTGTGGCAAAGAATCCTGACCTGCCTCCAGGGGGCAGCAGAGAGCCCCCCCAGGCTTGAGCACAGCCACACTGTGACTCCACCAGCCCCCTGACCTCCTGCCTGGGAGACCCTGGGCACTTCCTGAGCATGCTCCTGAGCAGTGGGCACAAGCTACAACCTGACTGGGAACTGGGTACTTTTTTCCCCTCTCACCAATTCTTTTCTTTTTTTTTTTTACATGTATTTATTTTTGAGAGACAGAGCATGAACAGGGGAGGGGCAGAGAGAGAAAGAGACATAGAATCTAAAGCAAGCTCCAGGCTCTGAGCTAGTAGTCAGCACAGAGCCCAACGCGGGGCTCGAACCCACGACCCGTGAGATCACGACCTGAGCCGAAGTTGGATACTTAACCAGTTGAGGCGCCCTTCCAGTTCTTTCTTTCAAATTAACGCCCAGAGAAGCCCAGTTAACCTGGGTACAGCCCACCTGAGGGCCAGGTCAGAGGAGTAGCTGCATTGCTGGGACTGTGATCGCCAAGGCAGGCTATATCCTGCAGTAGAACTTATAGACTCCGGAGTCTCTACCTTTTGCATTTCCTGGAGAAATTGTCCCCAGCTCACAGTGACCTGGAGCCTCCAGCAAGCCAACGGCTACTTCCACTCACTCACGTGATAGGACCTTTGTGGGCCCAGTGCCAGCAGGTTCAGGACACCATCGAGACTTCCGCTGTCCAGAGCTTATTCTCTGGTGGGGGCAGCAGGAGGGACAGTAACCATCCTGCTCTAAGGCCACTGAAAGCAAAAGTGCTCAAGTGGCAGGGCTGGCTGGGGTGGACTGTTGTGCTCACAACAACAAGGAAGTCAGCCCTGCAGGCCGACCCCTGGAGAGGTGCTGGAGGAGACACGATAACCCTGAGAGGACCAGGACCTAAAACTCAGCCTTCCTGGCCCCTGGAAGTGCTTATGGGTGCTCATGGGAGCTGACAGGGAAGGAAAGCAGGCGGGCCTCAGACCACTCTTCCTTCTTCTTTTCTTTCCTCACCTACCCCCACCACACCCAAGCACACTCGGAGTCTTTGAGCCGGGTGGACCTGATTCACATCTGGCTTTGTCAGCATCCAGCTGTGGGACCCAAGGCAAGTCGCTTGATATCTTGGAGCCTCTCTTTTCTGGTCTGTAAAACAAGGCAGGAGCCACCCCCAGGTGGTTGTGTCGACATCATTAATATATGATGTGTAGGCATACAGTGTGTGAGGCGTGATGGGAGTTCGTGTGTGGCCACTCCCCTCCAGACCTGCTCCCCAATCTTCGGCCTACACCGCCCTCTCTCCTCTCCTCTTTCTCTGTCCCCATGCTTTCTCTACCCAGGGTGGCCCTGGGACCCTCCCCAACTCCAGTTTCCCCCAGCCAGGAAGGGGGACTGGCCTTGGTCACAGAGCGAAGAAGTGGTAACGCTTCATCCTGCTACAGTGCCCTATGTGGTTTCCCACATCAAAAATTCGGAGCACGTGGTTGTGACAAAGGGCTTTTGTGCTCCTTCTGGATGCCAGAGGCTGGAGTGCACTGGCGGGCTGGTAAATCCTTCATATCCAGCTTTCTGATCGAAAGCCCTGCTTTGTAGCATTTGCTAATATCCATGGTGTAAATACTTCCACGGTGGCCAATTTCAAGGACCAGCAAGGCGCCACCCAACAGAGCTGGGAAGAGATGCACCAAGTCGGCTCGGGGTGACCTGGCCCTCACACATCATTACTGGGTGTGCTTGGGCAGAACGGGATTTCCTGGACATTTCAGTTGTTCATGGAAACAGTAGGAGGAAATAATGTGAATCGGGACCTGCAGAAAACCAAGGCCCTGTGGTCACCCATGTTACGTCACCCATATTCTTCGATATCTTTTCCTTTATTAGTCAGGTGTGTCAGTGCTTCCCCGGGACCATACAACCCCAGAGGCCACACCCACTGCGTCCTGTGAAAACAGCCTCTCCTGGAGCCCCTGTCCATACCCTTCTCTTCCACTGCCACTGCCACGGCCCAAAGCCAGCGTCGTCTCCTGCCTGACAACTCCATGATCTCCACGTGGTCTCCCGCTTTCTTTCCATGCTCCATGTGGCAGCCAGAACTCTCTTTCTAAAGACGTAAATCCATACTTGTCGTTCCTTTCTTTAAGCCTTCTACTGGCTTTCTACTTGAGGGTGAAAAAAAAAATCCAAACTTCTTACCCACCTGCTCTGACCCGTGCCTGTCTGTGTGTCTTTCATACAGGACTGCTCTCCTGGGCTTCAGTCCCCTCCCCTCCTCCCAGTTCCTAGAAGGTTCTGGGCCCTTTCCCATCTGAAGTCTGCCTGCATCGTTCTTTCCCCATCTTCTCATGTCTCCTGTTCATGCCCCCATCTTCGGGAGGTCTTGCCAGCCACCCCATTGAATGTGGCATCCCCTTTCCCGATCAGTCTTGGTCCAGCATCCTGGTTGTTTCCAGCAATGTAGCTACAAAAATCAATACTTACATTATCCTGTATATTTGTCATTATATACATTTGTTTATGTGCCCCAACCAAGTTAAGTTACTTAAGACTGGGGTCCTATCTGTGTCATTCACTTTACCACCCCCAGCACGTCCTAGGGTGTCGAACATCACTGATGACTTGATGAATTAAGAGATGAGTTATTTTGGATGGGTGGATGGGTGGATGAGTAACCACAGAGGGATGAATGGATGGAAGGAAAGATTGAAATGCATGAAAGCCCTTTCCCACCAGGCTGTGCCATATCTTGACCAACTCCAAATCCCCAGTGCCTTTGCACAGTGTCTGCATAGAATAGGCATTAGGCACATTTTGGTGGTTGCATGAGCAGATTAGTGCAAGAATGAATGGAGGAGGTGACCCTCGAGGTGAGTCCTATCATAGCTTCTTTCTCTCTTTGGAGTGTCCTCCTCACCCTCCCTACGCCCCTGGCTCCCGCTCCTTCACGTGTAGGTGGTGGCTATGTGTGACATCTGATAGGACTTTGTACCCACAGGGAGTGACCTGACCTCAGTGGACCCCATGGTCCTGGACCAGTATGTGGTGGTGGCCAACTACCAGAAGCAGGAGAGCTCAGAGATCAGCCTCAGCGTAGGACAGGTGGTGGACATCATCGAGAAGAACGAATCAGGTAGGGAAACAAAACCGTCTCCTTCCCTGTGCTACACCATCACCGAGCCCCTAGGACAGGAGAAATTTAGAAACACAGAAACTGCAGTAGCTGATCTGAGCTGGCCGGTTTGCACAGATCCAGCTGACAACCTCTTAGAAAGCCACCCTCTTTGATCACAGTGCTCAGATACCCACCTGGGTCACAATTCCAACAAGCATCCTGCTGGGTCCATGGTTACTGATTTATTCTGAGGGTTGCATTTCATGAATGTGTCTTCTGGTTTCAAAATGGAGTCCAGCATTCCATGGGAACTTTACCTTTGATTACCATGCGAGTCTTCATGAAGGCTCCACCAGCTGTGGGCTCTGGTGGGACGGACATGCCACCTGTCTCTTCAGCCCACCTGTCATCACGCAGGCCACTGGGCATGTACCCTGGCCAGGTCCGGGGCAGGATATGGTATGATCCGACACTTAGCCTGAGTTTCCATTGGAACTGTGCATCTGACAGCTGCTTCTCTCTGACCGTCAGTTCTCTCATATGCAACAGAGAGAAAGCTGCTACTTCAAAGAGCCATTACAAGGATTGAATGAGCTACTACTACCTAGAGTGTGCCTACTTCTGTGCCTGGCACACAGTAGGTACTCAAGGATGTGGGTTTCCTTCCTGCTTGCCTTCCTTAGCCACAGAGTAGTTATCAGCACCATCAAAAGAAAAGGGCAAGGGGTAGGGGGTGAGTTGTTTTGGCTAAAATGTGGCATTGCCTAATAATATGGTTAGCAGGCCAGTCTTTGTGACACCCTGATGGCCAGCAAAGGGCCAGCAAACAGAGGAAAGACTGTGTTTGCAGCGGCATCTGGATCATGTTACCATGGTCATGAGGTCCGCATTAGCCAGCCCAATGCTTTAATTACTCAATATAGCAACGACCATCCCTACATCACAGCCGAAGAAACAAGGCTCCAAGTGACGTGGTCACTCACCCAAGATCTCATGACAGGTTACCGAGCTGGAATTCCAAACCAATTCCAGCTGGCCCCAAGGGCTTGTGACTTTCTAATTCCTGGGCATGAATGTGTGCTCTACAGGGACTCAGGAAGACGGTGAGGGGGAAGGAGGCAGATAGTGAAGTCTGCCAGGGACCAAAAAACTGGCAACACTTATTTTTAATTATATTTACTGGCTGAGTAATATGTGGACACGTGCTTCTTAAAACATTCATCATAAAGTTAAAATCTGCTTTTTTTCCACTAGCTTCAACCTTAGTCCCCTTTAAAAACCCCAAATAGGCCTTCTCTCAGTTTACGATGAATCTTTCTTGATAATTGTATACACGTACATACAGGTATGTGTGTATGTGTGTCTTCGTGTGTGTGTATTTCCGTGTGAACTGTGTGTCTACATGTGTGCCCATACGCAGATACATAACCATAGGCGTACGCACAGCATTTTGCATTTGTTGATATAACTTTATAGTTTCTTTAACCCCAGAGTTATCATTCCATACCTTTTGATCATTTTGACCTGCAACATGCTTTTTAGTCAACATTTGGCTCTTCCTTCTCCTTTAACATCTGCGTACTATTTGATCGACATGAGCCATATTTTTCTCTAGTATAAACAGTGGATCTGTGGACGCTGGTGAGTGTTTCTTTAGGTCAGATAACAAGACACAGAACTACTGGATCGCAGGTATACATATTTTGAATTTTAAGATCCTGCCGATTCGCCTCCAAACTGGTCATGTCAATTCATTCTCCCTCTAGCGATGCATGAGGCATTAGTACAGAGTTAAGAGCTGAGAGTGTGAGGTGAGGACAGCCTAGCCATGGATCCTGGCTCTGTCACTTTGTGACCTGAGTCAAGTCACTGCCTCTCTCCGAGCCTCAACCTTCTCATCTGTAGAATGGAGCAGTCATAGTAGGCAGGTCATAGGGCTATTGTGAGGATCCTGCCAGTCAGATAGATGTGATGCACTGAGACACATTACTGTCATTGTGGTGTCGTGAGTTTCTGGAACCCCCACGCAAACACCCTACAGATATGAGTTCTTGGGAAGACATACAACGTATCTTCTGATTTCTGGTTTTCCACAGATGTATCCACCCTGTTCACAGACACACACACACAGATCCCAGCCACCAAAGCTTGTGTTGTAAAAGCAGTGTCCAGTTGAGTAAAGTAGGTGACCCCCAAGACAGGGAGATCAAAAACAAAGGCCTCCCTCTCAGGCCAGAAAGGCTGCTCCATAGTCTGCCCCTTCCTTCTCTTCTTTTTTGGGGTCTCCAGGGCTTGGAGGTATGTGATCTGAGGGAGTGGATCCTGTCTTTCCATTTACGTTGTGCAGAGTTGGTGGGGCCTCGTATTAATTTCCTGTTGCCGTCGTGACTCGTGACGAAGTGTCAACACACTAAGTGTCCGGCAACAACGTAAACTAGTCATCTTACAGTTCTGTGGGTCCAAGGTCCACAGGGGGTCCCGCTGGGCTAACATCAAGGCACTGGCAGGGCTGAGTTCCTGTCTGCAAGTTCCGGATAAGACTTGTTTCTTTGCCCTTTCCAGTTTCTAGAGGCCACCCCACTCCGTGGCTCACGGTCCCACCCCAGTCCTCAGAGCCAGCAGTGCTGCCCTCCCTCGTCTCTCCTCCGCAGCCACACCTCCCCCGACTCTTCTTCTGCCTCCCTGTAATTACACAGGGCGCACGCTAATCCCAGATAGCCCCCTATTTGTGTTCAGCTGCTTTGCAACCTGAATCCCACCACCTGCGACCTTAACTCCTTAACATGTGCGCAGGTTCCCAGGATTAGGATGCAGACATCTTTGTGAGTCAGTATTCTGCCTGCTGCAGGGTACAAGCCCTTCCCTAAAGGAGGACCTGAGCCTGGGTAAGAGGCCTCTCGGGCAGCTACACTGCAGCCAGATTTACGTCAACATGAGCAGATGCAAAATCAGCGTCTCCGACAAGTCATCAGGGCAGCGGCTTCCGTATCTGATGGCCCTGGGTGCACATTGCAGCTCCGCCCTAAGCCGTGTGAACTTGGGCCAGTATCCTGGCTTCTCAGTTTCCTCATCTGTGCAGTGGGGATGATAATGTGATAATATTATATAAAACGGGGCAACTAAGATGGTTAGTGCCTCAGATACCTTAGTGAAGATAGCTACCTTCCTTACTCTCGTCATTCAGGATGACCTTTTTCCCCCTGTCCCAGGCTCAGAAGTGGGTTTCTTTTTTTTTTAAGTTCATTTATTTATTTTAAGAGAGACAAAAACAGCACAAGCAGGGGGAAGGGCAGAGAAAGAGGGAGATAGAATAATCCCAAGCAGGGTCTGCACTTCAGCACAGAGCCCAATGTGGGGCTCAAACTCCCAAAACCATGAGATCATGACCTGAGCCAAAACCAGGAATCAGACACTTAACCGACTGAGCCACCCAGGTGCCCCATCTTTCTTTCTTTTTTTTTTAATGTTTGTTTATTTTTGAGAAAGAGAGAGAGTGCACAGGGGAGGGCAGGCAGAGAGAGAAGGGGACAAAGGATCCAAAGTGGGCTCTGTGCTGCCAGCAGTGAGCCCAACACAGGGCTTAGCCTCACACGCCGTGAGATCATGACCTGAGCTGAAGTCTGATGTGTAACTGACTGAGCCCCGACAAAGTGCCCCGAAGTGGGTTTCTTCTTGGGCTGTTCTTAGCAGATAGCAGGCAGTTAACTGGAGTAGTTGGATTCCACAATAAAATGGCAACTCTCTTGCCTTACCCTGAGCATGGACTCATAGTGGCTGAACCTATTACTACACTCTGACCCCCAGGCTTTTCATCTGACTAACATCAGTCTGCACTCTCATTTCCAGGTTGGTGGTTCGTCAGCACAGCTGAAGAGCAAGGCTGGGTCCCCGCAACCTGCCTGGAGGGGCAGGATGGTGTGCAGGACGAGTTTTCCCTGCAGCCTGAAGAAGGTAGGAGGGAGCTGGAGCTTCTCACGCCTGCCATGGGGATGCGGCTAACGGCAAGCCTGCCCTTTCTTAGGGCCCTTTGGGAGCCAACCCAGGCGAGCCTGGCCAGAGCTGGGGACCTAACACTTCCGTGGGACCCTCCCAGGAGGGCCCCATCCTGATGACCCCAGCACCTCACTATTCCTCCCTTGAACCATTCTGATGGCCAAGATGCTGGGCGCCTTCCAGCTCATTTGTGGGACGTCTGAAAGTATCTATAAACGTGTGCTCTCTCAGTGACCAGTCTGGGCGTCAGCATTAGGACTGACCCTCTCCACTTCACACACACTTCATGTCCTGGAGAACTTACCCCACGGGTGTCCTGAAGGGCAATCCCTACAATGCGACATTGAGAATGCCCAGCTGACTCGGTTTACCCCACTAGAAGCATTCCTGAGCCTGGAGCCTGAGTCCGCCTTAGCTAATAAAGACAAGGGTGTTCGAGTCAGGCAGACCTGAACGTGAGTTAGCTGCACCCTTACGGGCTAAGTTGGGCCAGCAGCTTACCCTCTCTCCATCTCACCGCCGCCTCTGAACGTGGAAACGATGATGTCTGTATCCTGAGATTTTTTTTCTTAATTAAATGAGATTCTACATGCAAAGCATTTGGCAAAGAACCAGAAACAATAAGTGACTAGGAACACTTAGTAGTACAGAGCTGTGTCTTACCCAGGGGTGAATACTCCGGCTTTCAGCTGACTGTTTCAGGAAAAGCACCAAGCCACGTTTTGTGTTTATCAGAAAAGAGGATGAGAAGAAGTGGGATAGTTCTGTGCTGAAAGGTCACCCAAAAATGTGTATACAGCACCCCCTGTCAAAAACGTGTCAGTTTGCTCTGTGTTTTGTGGGGCCCCCCCGGCACTGAGGGACTGGGCCAACACAAAGACTCCCTCACATTCAGGGGTCATGGTGCACTTCAAGGGAACTGTCACTCACTTAGGCAGTTAATGATGGCCACTGTGGGCACCCCACAGTAAGAGACTGATTATTAACCTGCTGTAAGAGACTGATTACTAACCCCATTTTACAGGCAAGGAGACAGGCTCAAATGCAGAGACATTTGCCTGGGGTCACACAGCCAGAAGATGGAGAGATACCACATTTTCCTTCTCCCTACACAAGGGCTTCTTTTAGTGCCTTTTTATAATCATGCTAGGAAAAGAATTCTATCTACTGGTGGCCTCTGCATCTGAGTTCAAGGTTAATACTCTAGAACTTGGTCCTTTTAAGATACCTGGGGCTTGGCATAGGCTCAGAAATAGTTCCTGCTACCTGGGAACATGCGCTCGGTATCCCCTTCGCCTGCCGACGCGGGAAGTGCTTTCTTCTCACCTCTCCCTTCTGCCCTTCGCCTCTACATGCTGCCTGTCCAGTCGCGTGGAGGTACTGGTCTCTGCCCCGGCCTGTGGGCCGCCGCCGGACTCTGGGGGACTTGTATGCCATCAGCTGGCGTCAAGGTGCCTACCTCCCTGTTCAGTGTTTGGAGCTGGGTCCCTGCATCTGCATGTACCTTCCTGCTCGGGGACCGCCAGGGACCACCTGGAACCGCCTGTGCCTGTTGCATGTGAGAAACAGTGACCTTGCCTGTATCATGTGTGTGTCGGCATGTGGGTTTGGGTGGTATTTCTCGGCCTAGGGCTCTAAAGTTTCCCAGGTTGGGAAACAATGCCTGGGGCCTCTATGATGCTGAGCCAGTGGCCTGTTTCTATTATCAGATACAGCACAAGGGAAGGAAACCCCACATCAAACTGTCTCGGGCCAAAAGGGAAGTGTATCAGCTCATCACTGAAAAGTCTGGGGAAGGGCTAGCTTCAAGCATGGCTGGATCCAGGGGCTTGAAAACATTGTTGGGACCTGGGACTTACTCTCCTCCCCTCTGCTCTGTTGTCTCCCTTGCTGACACCATTTTCTCATGGCCACAGTTCCAGGCATCTTTTGGAGATACCAACCAAAGGAAGTGGTTCTCCTTCAACATAAGTCTTAGGACTGGTTCTGACTGGCCCGCTTGGGTCACATGCTATCCCTGAACCAGTCACACTGGCCAGGGGAGTACAGCACTTTGGCCAGGCCGGGGTCCTGCACCCTCCCCCTTCCTCCAGGCAGTGGTGAGGTCAGCCTTACCCAAACCATGTGGACGGAGGCCGGTAGTGGCGGCAGAGGAAGGGTAGGTGGATGCTGGGCGTGCAGTGGCAGTAGGCACCCGCTTACAGTCTGCCAGGTCTCCCACCTTAAGGTTTGTTCGGGATCACTGAGTGTTTCATGAGCCAGAGAGCACCACCGGGTGCGAGAGAATCTCCCTGTGTAACTTAGCCGAAGGGTGTGCCCCCAGGAGTTCAGGGCCCGCAAGACTGACTGCCTTTAGTCTAGGACTGAGGCCGCACCCCCTTCCCACCCAACCAAATGGAACTTCTGTGCCTCTACGGGCTTGAATTACCCCGCACCCCTCACAGCACCCGCACCCACCCTGCAGCTACCGTGAGTGAGGGGAGCAGCTTACTCCGCTGTCCACAGCGTATCTGCAACTTGAGTCAGCTCAGCCCCCACAGAGCAGGTCAGTGGGCTACATCAATGAATAAATAAACTCCCTGTGTGTTGTCCACCTCCCTCGCCACCAGCTGGGCAGGCCACGGACAGCCTGTGGTGTTTTCCCAAAGAGAGAGAGTCGGCCCCAACACGCTGGCCATCAACACCAGCCGGCAGCTGGCTAGGTCACTCCCTGGGGGCTGGATGTAAGCAAAACAGGAAAACCCTTTCCTGTCCTCGCCAGGGTCCCCTGGGACACTCATCTGTTCTGTCTCAGCAGTTGCTGCTGACAGTGTTGAGCACGGGAGCTATTCTGTTGTTCTCCGGGTGGGGGGAGGGGTTGGCTGCCAGCATGTGACAGTGAGCAGTCATCCAAGCAGAGCCTGAGCAGTGGTCCCATGGCTTTGAGGGGAAAGAGTGAGGCACCACTGAGACTGAGGTGGAAGGCACCCCAGTTACATGAAGGAAAGTTGAAGCAGGCAGTGATTTTACTGTGTGTGTGCACGTGTGTGTGATTGTGTGTATAAAATTATTATGTGATACACTTCAGACTAATACACTTGTTAAATGTCAGTTATATCTCAATTAAAAGATATATATTAAAAATAAAATTGAAGCATCAGGCATGGTTGGATCCAGGGGCTTGAAAATAATTAATGAAAAATGAAGATCAGTTCCCAGCTAAGTAATGAAAACGCTTTTAAAAATTAAAGAAAGAAGGAAAATTGCTAGCTGTGGCCTCGTTGGTAGTGATTTCAGCCTGAAAGCACCTGCTGCCACACCCAGCTTATCCCTGAACCCTCTACCAGCAAGAACCACAGAGGAGCCACAGATGATTTAACCCCCTCTGGCATGAAGTAGGTGGCTCCCGCCAGGCCGTTGGGACTTGTTCCTTTACTAAACGTGGACTAATTTACTAAGCAGTTACACAGTATTCCTAGTACCATGCCCAGTGCTAGAGACAGAGGAGCAACTGAGACAGACACAAATCCCTACCTTCATAGCGTTTATATTCTAGCAGAGAACACAGACACAGAACACAATCAACAGGTGAAGTGTATGGTGTGTTAGAAGGTAATTCCTGCTATGGGGAAAAAACATCAACCCGGGTAAGGGGAACGGGAGGCCATGACCTTGAGTGGGGAAAGTAACCTTGATGCACAGCTTCAAGGAAGATGAGGATGAATGTGTGACACTGAGGGATTTCAGAGGAACAGAGAGATTGGAATTTGACCTCTGTCCTGTGACCTGTTGCTGCTTGCACGGGGTCTTCCAGGCCTAAATGAGGGCCTGGGGGGGTCCCCAGAAATTTCTGGAGGAGATCCTTCCTTCCAGTGGGCAAGGGCATCTCATGGATCACAGCCTTGGCTGTCAGTATCCCAGGACTCTCGCTGTCTTTGACTTTACCCAGCATCCCTTTGTCCCCGCAGAGGAGAAGTACACAGTCATCTACCCGTACACAGCTCGCGACCAGGATGAAATGAATCTAGAGAGAGGGGCCGTGGTGGAGGTGATCCAGAAGAACCTGGAGGGCTGGTGGAAGATCAGGTACCTGCTGCAACTGCATGGGCTTCAGGTCACGTGGTCTCGGGCTGCTCTGAGGTCTGTCCGTGATTGCGGACGGATGGGGTGAGGTTTGGGCCTGAGCCATAAAAGGATGCTTCTCCTCGGTGCCGTTTAGACTCCCTCCCTAGTGAGATCCTTCTCTAAAAATCCACAATAAACAAAACCTCCAAACGCCCCAAACCAGATAGCAGTAACCCTGTTGAGCAAGACTGGTTTCCACCTCCATGTGTTTCTCGTAAGGAGAAGCTGCATTGCCCTGTGCGGGTGATTTCCTGCTCCAGCCCTGCTCTGACACCAGCAGGATGCATAACAGCACAGGGGCTGTAACTCATCCTGGAGCCGACAGTTGCCCTCATCTCGGAGGTCAGCAGTAAAAGCAGGAGGCCGACTTTCAAACTCTTTATCACAGCTCTTTCACCTGGGGGATGCGATCAAAACCCACGTGTACAAGGGGCGGCCACTTCCTCCTGGCCTGCCTACCACTTCCCCAGTTTTAGTCCTGGGAACCCCTCCTTGGTTACCCCAGTAGGCAGGCTGTGGCGGCAAGACATTAGGGCAAGAAAAGAAGTCCTTGGGACCTGGTGTCTACACAGCAGTGTGATGCAGGGTGTTAGGGCTATTCATCGGTTCACACCAGCAGGCACGGCAAACAGGCTCAGGTCCTGGGGGGTGGGGGGGGTGATGCATGGGAACTCTGGAGCACAGAAGAGGGACTCCTGAGCTAGGGGGCAGGATGGCTTCCTGAGAGGGGTCTAAAGAAGTGAGGTTTGAAGCAGGAGTGGTGACAGCGACCCCTCACATATCCTGAGTATATATGGCATCAGCTACATTGCAAATTATCCCAAAACTTTGTGGCTCTGGAATTCAAGGAGTGGCTTCATTGGATCCCTCCTGAGGTTGCAGTAGGATGTCTCAGCGACACATACCATCATCTGAAGATTCAACTGAGGCTGGAAAGTGCCAAAGCCAGGATTGAAACCTGTACCTTTCTCACCCCAGAGCCACCCATCCCTGCGTGTGCTGCTCTGCTTGTGGCTTTGTGACCCCAGACACTGAATTGTCTTGTCCTGAGGGCCTGGATTCTAGGTAGCATGATATTTTTCCCATTAGGACAAGATTTGCTCCCTCTCAGAGGATATTTTAAGATTGAAAGACATCAAATTCTGCAGATTTCTTGTCTACTGTAAATTGGTTTCCAATTATAAAGGACCTTTGTCGTCTCTAAAACACAGTGCTGTTTAGTTCTTAAAGTGATTCTTGACAAGAGATTTGACCTTGCCATGTGTCCTCTCCAGCCATTCAGATCTCTTCCACTCTCCCCCAAGCTGTGGGCACGCGTTTTGTGGGCCAGACCAGTGGGGCGCTTGCAAATAATTGGCATCCGGTTCTCCAAGGGAAAGCTACCCTGGAGTTGCGGGTGATCACATTCATTGACTCCCTTTGGAATTCAGTGAGCTGCCTGTTGGGGTCTCGGTCACTCTGCAGTTTAGTGACCCGCAGCTGACTCTTAGCAATCCAGGGAACCAGCCCCTGACCAGCTTGGTTCCCATCTGAATGCATGGTTGTTTTTGTTTGTTTGTTTTTAAAGAGATAGTGTGAGGGGCACCTGGGTGGCTCAGTCAGTTGAGTGTCCGCCTTCGGCTCAGGTCATGATCTCACAGTTTGTGGGTTTGAGCCCCACATCAGGCTCTGTGCTGACAGCTAGCTCAGAGCTTGGAGTCTGTCTTCAGATTCTGCAACTCCCTCTTTCTCTTTGACCCTCCTCTGCTCACGCTGTCTCTCTCTCTCTCTCTCTCTCAAAAATAAATAAGAACATTTTAAAAAATAAAAAAGAGAGAGAGAGTGTGAGTGGGGAAGGACAGAGAGAGAGAGGTCATCTCAAACAGGCTCTGTGCTGCCAGTGCAGAGCCGGGCGTGGGACTAGAACTCACGAACCCATGAGATCATGACCTGAGCCGAAACCAAGAGTGAGTCACTTACCTGACTGAGCCCCACCAGGCCCTCCTCGAATGCATGTTTAATCTATATGGTAAGCAATGTGACTAGAGCCATGCCCTGCCTGTGCCCGGCTTTGTGCCAGGGGCTGCTGGGAAGAGGCAGCAAAGCAGGTTAGGAACAGAGACTAGACTGGTGCCGACTACCTAGGTCTGAATCCACTTCAGCCACCTCCCAAGGTTGAATGGGTGAACGACATCCACAGCTGTAAAATGGTTAGAACAGACTGGCACACAGCAGGTGCCCACTGCGTGCCAGTTATCATTATCATTATCACACCATTGCTGTGATGACTATAATGGGACAGTTAGAGTCTTGTAACTCATGTTGGCCAGGCCCATGGGCAGTTTGTGCACTTTACCTAAATTTTATTTCTTCACCCAGCTCCCTGGCACCAAGGCTCTTGCCACGCAGAGATCAGTCGCGTGCAGTCTACCCCAGGAACCCGTGTTCTGGCTGGGGAGACAGAATGCCGCAGCCCAGGGTCCCTGTGTGTCACATGTGCTAGGGCGCTGGTGTGTGCGGGAACCACAGAGGGAGGGCTTCATTCTCTGTGAGGCAGAGGAAAGCCTTGAACAAGGAAATGATGCTAAGCAGAGCTGGGGGGAAAAAGAGCAGGAAGGGCAGTGGGAAGGGGCTTTCCCGACACAGGGTTTCTGAGAGCAGAGGCCGGGGGAGTGACAGATGGTGGCGAGCTTGGGAGACTGCAAGCTTTGTGGGGGGTAAAGGGCGTGGGGGTTGCTGTTAAGAGATGAGGCCGAGGAGGCAGGCAGAGGGCGGGTTGGAAAGGCCTCGAATGCCAAGCTGAGGTCTGCAAAGGGTGCACCGGCCTCTGGCCCCTCATTCCTGCCATTGGGACTTGGAGTGCAGTGCACAGTAGGAACACAGCTTCTCTGCGTGGGCCTGTCAGAGCACCCTGTCCAGCATCCATCCTCTTCCCAGGTACCAGGGCAAAGAGGGCTGGGCCCCAGCCTCCTACCTCAAGAAGAACAGTGGGGAGCCCTCACCCCCGAAGCCAGGCCCCGGCTCATCCGCCCACACTGGCGTCCTTGACCTGGACGGAGTTTCCCGGCAGCAGAGCACAGTGGGCAGGGAGAGAGAGCCATTCAACAGCCAGAGGGATGGCCGGTTCGAAGGCCGCCTGGGGCCTGATGGCGACATCAAGCAGAGTGAGTGACACCCCAATGAGCTCTCAGGGGCTGAGGACCTACTATGTGCCAGGCTCCATGCTCGGAGCTCCTCACGTGTTGTCCTCGTCCTCATAACAGCCCTGCTGCCCGCCATCCTGTAGATAGGAAAACAGGCCCAGAACCCTGCTAGCTTGTTCCAGACCCTGGTTTTTCCTTGATCTTGTGCTGATCATGATAGCTTCTATTTCTGAAGCCTTACTATGTGCCAGGAATCTTATAATTAGTCTCGTTGGCTCCTCGTAGCAACTTTAGAGGAACTAAATTACTTTTGTTTTACAGATTAGGAACCAGAGACATGCGGTGATTTGTCCAAGGTCACCCAGCTCGTAAATGGTAGGGCCAGGACTTTAACCCAGGCCCGCCTGATCCCAACACCTATGCCCTCTCGGCATGGCCTCATTTCTGAGCCAGAAGAAGTTGACCTTGTGTTGAGTTTACTTGAACAACAGTTCTTTACGCATCTTTCTTTCTAAAGCCTCCTGTATATCTGCTCCCATTTAACATTCCCAACATGCCTGAAAGTAGGGGTTCCTTATTGTCTGTGGTGAGTGCAGGATCCCCACCTCCAGGCATGTGACCCTGCCCCTGTTGTGCAGGGCAGGAGGAAGCTGTCTGCTGGGAAAGTCTCCTTTATAGCAGCTCAGCAAACATAAAAGTCAGTGGATTCTTGAAACTCAAGAATTTCTCCATTCTCTGTTCAGCTGATTTCTCAGAAGAAAAAAAACACTGACAAGCCTCCATGGGGGTTCTGGCCAGCCCCTGGCTTCTGTGACTCTAATCTATCATGGCCAAGAGCGCAGGATTCCCATTAATGCTGAGCAAATAAGAATCAGAACCCCCATGTCTTTATTAGGAGATGGATTCCACCGCTAAAGCAGAGACTCTCCCTACCCCTGCCACACACACGCTACCAGTAACAGGGGCTCAGATAATGTAGATGTCCGTGTCCTCACAAAGCACCCAGCTGTGTCCAGGGCTGCTATGGCAGCTCCGTGCATTCAAGGGTCTTATTACATGGTATCTATCTGTGTTGCCCTCATCTTGCTGGTCCAAGATGGCGCCCCACCAGTCCAGCCAGTGAAGAAGGCAGGGGGAGTGGAGGACTTGACTCATAAGCTACACACTACTCTCCACTCCGTCGTGTCCCACTGGCCAGAACTTAGTCACATGCCAATACTTAGCTGCAAGGGAGTCTGAGAAGTACAGTCTTTATAAAGGCAGCCAAGTGGCTGGCTAAAACTGTTGCTAACGAATTCTAACAGAAGACAGCAAAGACGGGTTTTTAAGAGTTGAGCAGCCCTCTCCACATCCCAGCTGCCAGACTTGCCCTCCGTGTGGCCCTGTGCTGAGCCCCCTCAGGGGATGACACATGTTCTACCTTGAGCCAGGAGCCTGGGCCATTGCACAGTCCTCCTCCTGACCCTGAGACCCACAGCAAGGGCAGCCCAGCTCCAGAGTAGAAACCCCACATTTGTTTGGTTCCATTTATGTATGGTTTAGCATTGCACGCCCACCAGGTACCCCCAGCCTCAGTCCTGCTCTTTCCTTTCATCCCTACCACGGCCCTTGGGTGGCAGGTAGGCATCACCGTCCCTTGTTCCACCAAACAGGTCATGGGGCTCCCCGCAGAGCATCACGCTGCTCCAGCAGCACATGGGCAGTTCCCAGAGTCCTGAGCCAAGTCTCCGTGGCCCCAGACCTTTGCTGGTGTCCCCTGAGGACGTCCATCTGTAGAGTTCTGCGTGTGTCCAATCAGCTCTTGTCTCTTCATAGGATCGCCCAAGATGAGGCAGAGACCCCCTCCTCGCCGCGATATGACCATAGTAAGTGGACACTTGCTGCCGGGGAGCCCGGCCCTGACCGAAGCTGGCCCCGCCCCCCCGCCCCATGCCCTCTCCAGAGCTGCTCTCTTTCCTCTCCTCAGCTGCCTGCACGAGTGTTGGTCCAGTCAGAGCGGGGAAGGACTAGGGTCCCCGGGGAGTGATGCAAGTTACCTGTGGCTCTGGGACAGTCAGGCCTCAGGATGTGTTCTCTGCATCCTGAGCCCACTTTGCTTTATCGCAGATCTGACTTCTCAAAGAAGGCAACTCGAAACCAAAGCCCGGATGAGGCATAAATATTATTTGTGGTGCCATTCTGGTATTTTACTCTCAAACTGTTTTTAATTCTTCAGGTACCTTTTCTAACCAATACTTTGAAAATTGAGTCTTCTATCATGTATTGAGCACCAGTTGGGTGCCCTGCAATGTGCCGGGTGCTTCATTACCTGGACCTAGCGAATGCTTACAGTGACCCCACCGGGTAGAGCCCCATTCTACAGGAGATGAAACTGAGGCTCCAGGAGGGGAAGTGATTTGCCTAAAGGTGCACAGCACACATAAGCAGTATTTCCAGACCCAGATGGGTCTGACGTGCAAACCTGTGTTCTTTTCCACAGCCCTCGCTGCCTCTTGAATTCAGAGACTATTGTCCTGCCCCAGATTTTCATGATTGTAGTACACGTCCCATGTTCTCACTATGAAGCTGATGGGCTAGTGACCATCTAGGAGATGATCTGCACGGTGCACAGTCCTCTGTGCTTTGTCCCTTAGAATCCAGATGGTTCCACCAGCGCCCTTGGAGGGGGATTGTGTGCCCCAGACCCTTAGCGCCTCCCGCCTTCGGCCAACAATAATGGACTTCATGCGGATTTCGCACTGTGTTTCACTGTGGCAGCCTCGAGGTCTTAACCTGCCCAAGCCTCCCGTCCCACCCCAAGTGGAGGAAGAGTATTACACCATTGCCGAGTTCCAGACAACCATCCCTGACGGCATCAGCTTCCAGGCGGGTCTGAAGGTCGAGGTGAGTGCACCTGGTGTCCCTTTGCCCACTTATGATTCTCCCACTTGTCTCGTTTCTCTCCTCTCCTCCCTCTCTCCCTCCCTCCTTTCCTTCCTCCCTTCTTTCTTCTCTCCCTCCCTTCCTACTTTTCCTCCATCCATCCTCCCTCCCTCCATTCTTCCCTCTGTTCCTCCCTTCTTTCCTTCCTTTCTCCCTTCCTCCCTCCCTCTGTTCCTTACCTCCATCCATCCTCCTTTCCCCCCTCCCTTCCTTCCTCTCTTCCTTCCATCTGTCTATCCTCCCTCCCTTCCTTCCTTCCTTCTTTCCTTTCTCTGTGGCAGCTTTCCTGAGCTATAATTCACCATCCAAATCACTGACTTAAAGTATACAAAGCAACGTTTTATAGTATATTTACCGAATTGTATAGCCACATTCAATGTTAGAACATTCTCATCACCCAAAAAAGAAACGCCATATACATACGTTAGCTGTCACTCCCCTCAACCCCTGTCAGTCCCCCTGCCCCCAGCCCTAGGCAGCCACTAACCTGCGTTCTGTCTCTATCACTGTGCCTGTTTGTACATTTTGTATAAGCGGAATCATACATTCTGTGATCTTTTGTGACTGCCTTGTGTTCTGTTTTTATCACCTCCTACATCCCTTCTTGCTTCTCTCTCTCCTTTTCGTCCTGCTCCTTTGCTCGTCTTTTCTGCTCCTGCACAACGGCCAGCAGCAATCCTTTCTCCCCTCTCATTTCTTTTTTCTTTCCTCTTGGACGTTAGAGCTTGAGGCTGTTTCCCATATTTCTTGGAGAGCCTGTAAGTAATGGTGTAGCAGACAGGTGCCAGGCACCGAGCTGAGCACTTCACACACCGTGTCTCTTAATTATTTACTCTGGTGAGGCAGGACCATTAACAGTCTCCATTTTTCAGATGAGGAAACTTTGGCTCTGGGCAATACAGGTGCTGTCCAAAGTCCCACAGCTCAAACATGGCAGAGGCAGGATTTGAACCCATGTCTATCTCCAGATTCGAACCAGGGCTGTTAACATCCTGTTGTCATTCATCTGCCGGGCATTTGGGAACTTCAGGAGGGCAGACGCCACCTCTGTTTTTCTCTCCTGTGTCCTTACGGCTAGTACAGCACGTGGCACATGGTGGGTTCACAAGAAATACCGATTTGGTGAAAATCTGTCTCCGCACTAGCCTCCTGCTTAACACTCAGAAGGCTGGGAAGGGTCTTCTTTATTCTTGCCCACAGGCCTGGCATCGGGGCTGGTCCATGGTAGGGGCTTTAGGAAGGAACATTTGGATAACTGAAGGCAGTAAGGAGCGGATGGGGACTGTCGAGCCCGTGCACAAGTGTGGCGTGGCCTGAGGGTCCGTAAGCACTCTCTGACAGAGCAAAGCGCTGCTGTCTTCTTTCCCTCTCTGACACTTCCTGCGCTCACTCGCTCGCGCACGCGCTCTCTCTCTCTCTCTCTCCCTCCCACATCATACCCTGGGGCAGCTGCCCAGGCGGCTCTGCAGAAGGCAACTCCCTGAAGGTGCGTCCTGGGCCTCACCACCACCCGCTCTGCGCATGGGTCCCCAGCAAGCCGCCCTCTAGCCAGGTGACTCTCAGCCCATTGAAGGAGGGCTCTCTGCAGGCGGCTGACGTCTCTCAAACTAATTCTTATAAAATGCAAATCTCAATCTGTATAGACAGACTAAGGGGAAAGCAGAAATGCCCACAACGTTCTAAAAAGGCTTCTTAGCTGTTCCTCCTGCCTTTTTTTTTTTTTTGGCCTTCCTGGCCTTTCCAACTTCAAATCTACAGAGAGAACTCACAAGGCGTCTTGCTTTGTGCTAGATCATACTATGCCCAGTGCCCCGTTTTGTTTCTGTGAAGCACACGTCTGGTTCGACGTGGAACGTGTGCCTTCTTCCTAACGTCTTTTCACATCCTGGCCTGTTTCTCCAGCCAAAGCCTGTTTCCACTGCTTTTCTGTGAACCCGCTGGTCAGGCCAGCCCGTCGGCAGCTCTCTGACTCTCTCTGCCAGGAGCGACCTTGCTTTCACGTAGCTCCTAGCACTCGGCCTGCCTTCTCATAGAAGGCATTCAAGGCTTTGGGAATCCTGGGTGGCTCAGTCGGTTAAATGTCTGACTTCAGCTCAGGTCCTGATTTCCCAGTTGATGAGTTCAAGCCCTGCATCAGGCTTTGTGTTGATTGTGCGGAGCCTGCTTGGAATTTTCTTTCTCTCCCTTTCTCTACTTCTCCTCACCTTGTGCACTCACGCGCGCTCTCTCTCTCTCTCTCTCTCTCTCTCTCTCTCTCTCAAAATAAATAAGTAAACTTAGGGGAAAAAAAAGGTACTGAAGGCCATTTTTTGAACTACACTTGGCATCTCAAAATCAAACTCATTCTTTAAATCCCTGCTTCCTCCAGGAAGCCTCCCCTGATTTACATTGGTTTCCCTTCCCTGCCCTGTATAACTTCTCTGCGGCCTTCAGCTGAGAGCTAGTCCCTCCCTGCTGTGCAGGCTCTCTCGGCATCAGGAGAAGTGAGTGTTGTTTCCCCCTCCTGCAGTGACCGTTGGAGTTTTGTATTCCAAGTTGAAAGTTCTCTTTCTGTGGTACTTTGCATAGATCACCCTGTTCTCTTCTCACATCCAGCGCTGCTGGTCAGAAGCTACCGCCTCCCTAATTTTGCTCTGTTGTTTGTAATCTGTCATTTCTCTGATTCTCGCAGGGGCTCCTCACTATCTTTAAAATGTTCAGGTCTCACTAAAGTGTGACTGGATGTGACTTTCTTTATTTTTATCCTGTTTAGCGTGTGGTGGGCCTGTTTGATCTCAGCCTCGAAATCTTCCTAGAGAACTCCCCACTTCTTTTAAATACTGCCTCCACTCACCCCCTTTATTCTTTCCTCCTGGAGCAGTTCTGAAACAGCTGTGCAGCCCTCTACCCCCATTCTCCACATCTCCTGACTTTTCTTTCACGTTTTCCATCTTTGTCCCTCAGTGCTGCGTTCTTGGAGCATTGGGCCTCATCTTCTAGCTCATTCATTTGCTCTTTAACAGTTCAGTCTGTTGCTGGTTTTATCTCCATGGGTATTTTTACTTCCGAGAGCGCCGTAAGATTCTTTTTCCCAGGCGCCTGTTCTTGTTTCAGCAGAGCCTGTTCTTTTGTGAATTTGATACCCTTCCATAACGCCCTCAGGATAGTAAATCTGTTGAATTTCAGGTCCTACTATGATAGTCCATTATCTCGTTTGTCGGCTTTGTACCCTTGGCAGTGCTCATGGTTTATTCCTGTTCTTCTCGTGGTGTCAGTACTCACCTTGGGCTGTGCAGGAAGAGGCAGCAGACAGACAGGCCCAAGGGGGCTTGGACACAAGGTGCTGGTCCCCTCCCACTGGTTCCAGCACTAGACTGGGGACTTCTGAGCCAGCCACTGAACAGTGTTGGGTCTCTCTGACCCAAGCTCTCCCAGTCCCTGCTGTGAGCAGTCACCTGCTTTACTCTGCCTGCCCTACAAGGATGGCCGAAGGGGTGTGAGGGATCAGTCTGCCCTGGCCGCCTATGCCATGGTATCTCAGTTAACCCCTGTTGTTTGCTCCTGGGCTCCCTGATCCCAGGTTCCCCCACCTTGAAGGCCCAGATTCGCTCCACCTTTGGTAGCAGGCACCCCTGCAGCAGCCGTGGGCCACAGCCTCCCTGTGTGGCCTCTCCATCTGTGAGTCCTCACAATTCCTGGTCTACTAACTACCCCCCTTCCTCCTTCGGAGCTTGCCTTTGTATTCGTTTCTTTCCCTGACTTTTTTGCATAGAGGGGAAGCTGCTATTCGCCCCATCTTGAAAGCAGAAATCCAACTTGCATAGTATAAACGTCTGGTTTTCTTTTCCTCAGAGTGCTGAAAAACATGACAAAATCACCTCCTCCTTCAAGACCAGGAGTTTCCGCATTTTGTACACACACACACACCTTTGTTCAAGCATGCTGGCAAACTGAGCATCTGCCGATAGGTGGCACCACTCCCTGGCTCAGAATGTTCCAAAGTTGGCCCAGGGCAGCTGGGGATGCTGTGGATAATGCGCGGAAGCTAAGGGCTGAGTCTGTAGGCAGCAGGGAGTTCATTGGGCCCTGAGGTTTCCTGGGGCTGTTGAGGTGCCTCCCGCCAGTCTCCACCCTTTGTTTCAACCAGAACCAGTCCTATTTCTTATTTCTGGCCTTTCTCCTGTCTCTCCGTGCTAAAGCTGATCCATTTAAAAGCTCACATACCCGGGGTGCCTGGGTGACTAGGTTGGTCGGTTAAGCATCCAACTTTGGCTCAGGTCATGATCTCACAGCTCATGAGTTCGAGCCCCATGTCGGGCTCTGTACTGACTGCTCAGAGCCTGGACCTGCTTCGGATTCTGTGTCTCCCCCTCTCTCTGCCCCTCCCCTGCTCATGCTCTGTCTCTGTCTCTCAATAATAAATAAATGTTTAAAAAAAAATAAAAGTTCACATACTTAACACTCTTTTCCAAAAAACACAGACATAACCCAACCTTGAAACTTCTCTGCTCGTTGATCCGTGATGTCAGCATACAGCTCTGCCAGGGGACACCCGGGGGATGCCAGTGGGGAGTAGTTGCCACGGAAGTTTTGGGCTTACCCAAGTATTCTTTCCTCATGAGCAATTCTGTATCCTCGGCTTTCTTCCCTGCTTTGCTTCCTGGCTCATTTCACTCTCATCTTAGCCTTCAGATTTCATTAAAGGAGCCACATTGAGCTGTGGACCTACCAGGATCACCTTACTTGCTTGCCTGGTCCATGTATGATCAAAGCATGTGCTGCTGCTTATACAGGCACCGCTCTGTGCCGGGTACCTTATGCACTTGATATGGTCTTCACAGAAGTCCCAAGAGGTCAATATCTTAAGCCCATTTCACAGATGCGCCTGAGACAAAGAGAGGTTAGGTTCATTGCCCAAGGTTATATTGCTAGTGAGTGCAGCTGGAATTTGAACCCAGGCCTCTCTGGGTTGAGAGCCCAGGCTATTTTCCTTCCCCTTCATTCTTGTGATCTGGCATTTCTTTTATTCATAACAGCTCTTGGCCTCTCTCTGATCAATGAAAATTCCCGTAAATCACGATCAAGAACACAAATGTTGAGCGCTTTTGTTGTCATACTTGGCATAGAGCATAAGCTTAGCAAATCCTCATTGATACCTTTTGTCATGATTTTGGTCCTGTTTTCATTCTCTCATGTACACACGTGGAGTAGTTGAATTCGTGGATGTGCTGACAGTGACTTATGTGCCCAGGGTCCCCTTTAACTGTCACCAGAGCCACTGCGTGCTGGGGAGCCCGTTGCCCTCCGTAAAGGGCTTGCAGTTGTCAATACCCTTCCTGGGAGGCCAGTGGGGCCTGTTAAACATACACTGGCCACGTGCGTCCTGCCCTGTCCGTGACCTCCACTGAAACTGAATAACAGGAAGCATTTACCTCTCGGCATTTACCAAGGGCCACTGTGTGCATTCACTTCTGCGGTCCTCATGAGAATCCTGTAAGGGGTGTCCTTGTCCTCGCCATTGGCCCACATATTGTGCTGTGGGGTCTCAGGCAATCGTCTGTGTGAGGCCATGCAGGCAGTAACAGGCGTAGCAAGTGCCAGAACCTGCACTGCGGGCCCCAGAACCCAGCCTTGGCCTCCGCATCGGGGCTGTGGCTGCCCCTGGCACTTTCTCACCTCAAATACAGTCCTCCCCAGGCCAGCTCCCCTTTCCTAGGTAAAGGCTCTGGCTTTGGGACCCACACACCTGCCTCTGGCTCCCGCCTCCACCATTAACTACCCACATGACCCTCTGTAGGTTCCTCAGTTGTTCCGAGGCTCAGGTCTGCATCTGTAAAGTGGGATGATAATCCCCACTCATAAAGCAGCTGCAAGCATTAATCAGGACTGCAGGGTGTCGGTTTGCTCAGGCCACTGCCACAAAACGTCACAGACCGGGTGGTTTAAACAACAGAGGTTTATTTCCTCACAGTTCTGGAGGCTGAAAGTCCAGGGTCCAAAGTGTTAGCAGATTCAGTCTCTCGCAAGGCCTCTCACCTTGGCTTAGAGACAGCTGCCGCCTTAACTGTGTTTACACGTGGCCGTCCCTCATTCTGTGTGTTCTCTGTGTCCTAACCTCCTCTTATAAGCACACCAGTCATGTTAGGTCAGGGCCCACCCATATGACCTCATTTTAACTTCATTACCCCTTAGAAGGTTCTGTCTCCACATACAATCCCATTCTAAGATATGGGAGTTAGGGCTTCGACATAGGAACTTGGAGGGAACATAGGTCAGCCCGTAACATGCAATATACACACCTCCCAGTCAATTCAGGCATATAATACTGAACAAAAAGGACACAGGAAACGGGAGATCTTAAATATCGTGGGTGACTCCACCCACTCTTCCATTCCATGGGTGTCTGTCCTGGAGAAGGAGGAAATGAGATGGAAGTTTCTTTTACCTTCATCAGCAGAGGTTCCCCTCTGTCTGAAGATGAGCTGAGTGTGAGTCCCATGTTTAAGGATATGTATTTTTCATAAGCATGGCCTGTAAACACCAGCCAACCGTTTTGTCTGGGGGTCAACCAAAAGAGCAGCCATCAGAGCTAGTTTTGGCTCTATCTGGGTTTTGCCTTGTACTTCTTTAGAATTGTAGCAGACACTGCTGGGGGCCTGCCCTGCATCCCAGCCCACCTGACTTGACCTGCAGCCACACACAGGTTCATGCATGTGACAGTCTCCTGTCTCCTACAATCCCATGAGGGCACCATCCAGAAAGTGCAGGGGATTAATACAGGGTGGGGGTAGGGACTAGGAATCAAGAGAGAAAGGTCCCCACCTCTAGTTGGGCTGAGTTCTGCATGGTATCAAAAAAGGGTTCCCGGCCGATGAAGCCCCCATGGCCTGGAACAATACCGTCCTCATAATTGGCTCTCTTTTCCCACTTCCTCATTTGCACCTCCTGAAATCACCTCTCAAATGAATTCCCTGTACCCAAGTCCATGTCTCCAGGACTGCTTTGGGGGATATCCAAAATTAGACAAGAGCCTACCCCCAGGTAAGATGTTTCTGACAACAGTAAGTCTCCACGGATGGTCTCCCACAGCCACTGTCAGGGATCTGCTGAGTGAGAAGTCCCTGCTTCCAGAATCCAGTCACATGTGGGTCCTCCCCCACTATTCTGGTCCACTGGCCCTGAGACCGTCCCTGCGAAGTGCTCTCCCCTGTCCTCCCTCCAGGTGATCGAGAAGAACTTGAGTGGCTGGTGGTACATTCAGATCGACGACAAGGAAGGATGGGCCCCCGCCACCTTCATTGACAAGTATAAGAAGACAAGCAATGCCTCAAGACCCAACTTCCTGGCACCCCTGCCCAACGAGGTGAGCCAGCCCCGTCTGGGGGACGCAGCAGCAGCAGAGGGCAACACAGGCAGTGATGCTGTCGGCCCCTCCCGGCCCCTGCCCGAGGCACCACATGGTACCGCGGACTCCGGGCTGCCGTGGTCCAAAGACTGGAAGGGCGGCAAGGAGGTCCTGAGGAAGGCGTCCTCTGACATGTCCTCTTGTGCCGGTTACGAAGAGATCTCCAGCCCTGACCTGGAGGAGAAACCCAGCCTCCCTCCCCGGAAAGAATCCATCATCAAGTCGGAAGGGGAGCTGCAGGAGAGAGAGCGCCAGAGGATGGAGCAGCTCCGGGGCTCCTCACCCAAGCCCCCGGGTGTGATTTTGCCAATGATTCCAGCTAAACACAACCCCCCGTCCCGGGACAGCAGGAGACCGGAGCCCAAACCAGACAAAAGCAAGTTGTTCCAGCTGAAAAATGAGATGGGGCTGGAGTGTGGCCACAAAGTTTTGGCCAAGGAAGTAAAGAAGCCCAACCTCCGGCCCATCTCCAGACCCAGAGCCGACCTGCCAGAGGAGAAGTCGGAAGTTACTCCCCAGAATCCCTTCCTGAAGTCCAGGCCTCAGGTGAGGCCCAAACCAACTCCCTCCCCCAGGACAGAGCCACCTCAGGGCGAAGACCAAGTGGACATCTCCAACCTCAGGAGCAAGCTAAGGCCTGCCAAGTCCCAAGAGAAAGCCCTACTAGATGGAGATGGCAGCCACCAGGCTGCTGGGGGCCAAGATGCAGCCTTTGGCCGGGGTACCCTCCAAGGCGATGGGCCTGGCCGCACTCAGGACAGGACGGCCAAACAGGATGGGCTCAGCCCAAAGGAGATGTCTTGCAGAGCCCCTCCGAGGCCAGCCAAGACCGCAGATCCTGGGCCTAAGAACGCGCCTGTCTCTCTGCAAGAGGCCCCGCCGCAGAGACCCGTCGTCCTGCCCCGCAGACCACCGCCCCCCAAGAAAGCCACCTCATCGTCCAGGCCCCTCCCAGAAGTCAGAGGACCACAATGGGACTCCAGCGAAGGCAAGGCAGCTCCTGGCCCAGGCAGGGCCCTGCTGGTCCCTCCTAAAGCCAAACCTTTTCTACCCAATTCCTCAGGTGGCCAAGATGACCTGCGAGGCAAAGGTGGTCCAGGACCACGGATGGTGGGCAGGGTCGGAGAAAACAGGGAGAAAGTAGCCACGACCCCCTTCCCCAACACCGATGGCCCGAAGGACTCTCTATATGTGGCGGTAGCCAACTTTGAAGGAGACGAAGATACCAGTAGCTTCCAGGAGGGGACAGTGTTCGAGGTCCGGGAAAAGAACAGCAGCGGCTGGTGGTTCTGCCAGGTCCTGAGCGGGGCCCCGTCCTGGGAGGGGTGGATTCCCTCCAACTATCTCAGAAAGAAGCCGTAGCCCCCTCCTTCCCTGCCTGGTGATCCCACGCATCCCTGCTGGCTTTACCCACGTATTTAATATGCCTCTTAATTTATCAACCTTCATGCAGCTTCAAAGGAAGGAAGGCTCTGGAGTCCTGTGGTTTCTTCCCTCCCGTCACAGCATTCCCGGAGGCCACACACACACACACACACACACACACACACACCTGTTTCCTTTCCAAGCCAGCATCCCTGCCTTAAGGCCAGTGGTATTGCCACCCTGTGTAGGCCACCTAGCCGCAGGACCCATGACTCTCCAAGACCGGAACCCATTGTCTGGAAACTGTAGAAAGGGTCTCATTGGCACCCCACCCAGTCTGTGATGGCTGGCCCCAGCTTCTCCATGTCTCTAAAATCCCAATGACTTTATTTCCTCAGTTTCCAAAATGCCTGGTACTGGAAAGAACTCCATCCCCTGGAAGCTGGCTCCGTCTCCAATCCCAAGGAGATGTCCTTCTCAAGGCTTGGGGCCCAGGCGCCTCCCAGGTTCATCCAGAGGCAACTCTCCCAGAAGTGGGCCTGAGGGTCCACTGAGCCATCGTGCCCTCCATCTTCTGTCTTGGGAGCCTCACTGATCCCGCGGGTGGTGGCAGTCCCAGCAGGCTTCACTTCCCCACAGCAGGGCCTTTCAAATAGGAGTCCCCGCCCCGCCAGCGGGCATTTCACTTTGTCTCCGTAGAACAAGAATCTCAAAGGCTGCTTGAAAGCAGCTGTTCGCAATCCACGCCCCTTGTGAGTAGCTAGTAGGTGCCAGACTCTGTACTTGGCACTTTACATCACGTTGTAGCCCTCACATCACCCCTCCCTTGTCAAATACCTGTTTTATGGGCAAAGAATCCCAAACTCTGTGTGCCCGGAAGAAGAGCCAGAAGAAGAAAGAGGACTTGAATCTGACTTCGATGCTGGCACCCTTCTCCCAGGAGGAGTCTAGCCAGGCAGGGGAAAGGAAGAAGCTAACAGTATCAGGAGCAGGTGGCCAAGTGGCTTCCTCGTGGTGTGGGCACTAGTAGCTGCTCCTGCACCCACCAGCCCTCCAGCCATTACCGCTTGACCGATGAACGAAGGCCGTGGGGCACCGTCGACAGCTACTCCTCCACGGCAAGGGAATGCCCAGGGCTCTAGCAGTGGCCACAGGGCCCTGTTTCCTCCTCCTGCGCTGCTGCCCCTCTGGGGAACAAAGGGAGCGGAGGTGGACACACATGCCAGCCTCGAGAGGCCCTGGTGGCTCAGGGACCAGCAGCAAGTGTCCGCAGGCAGACATCTCCCAGCCCTCCCTGCTGCTGCTTCCTGCTCCTCTCTGACATTGACAGAGCGGTTTTCTTTCTTTCTTTCTTTTTCTTTTCTTTTTTTTTTTTTTATCGCATGCACTCTCCCTCTCTGTCATCTCACTTCCACCCATTTGGACAGATATGCTCCACTGAGGCACCGGAGGCACAGCTGCATGGCAGAATCCGAATCAGGCCCCAGGGTTCCTGGCTCCAAGCCCAGAGTTCCCGCCTGGGCACCGAGCTGCCTGGAAAGTGAGAGGACAGAACCCCTCTTCACCCCCACCATCCCCTGCAGAAGAGGATTCAGCTCGGAGATCTCCAGTTTCGTGATCATTTGCCATGACGCTTTGGGGACCACGGGGCCAGCTTTCCCGGGGACGCCCACTGTCCACCTGCAGTGCCAAAGACTTCTGTGCCAACAGCCCTCTTCTCTCTGCTCCCCCCACCACCTCGTGAGTTCTGGATGCTTCTACAGGAGACGGAGTGTCCTCTGAGTCACAGTAGCATCTTTATTTATTCCTTCAGTGGTCTGTAGACCCCACCTCTGAGGAGGCCCCCCGGCGCCTCTGGCACCGCCCCCTTCCCCCCTGGCCCTCTGCCCAGAATGGCAGGGAAGGACACAGTCAGTGGAAGGGGGAGGCTGGGAGAGGGCCACCCACATCTTTGACATCCCCTCATTTGGAAAGAAGCCAGCCCATAGCATGTTTTTCAGTGTTTTTGACCCAGTTAGGCTTAAGCAGCTTTTAGGAAGCTGTTACGTAGGATTCAACTACATTTTAAAAGACAGAACACCGTCTCTTTTTTTCTGATTCACTTCTGCTTTTGTTGACCTTTTCAAGTGTTTCAAGAGCGCCTGCCAGGCGCTGGGGACACCGTGATTGCACTGAAAGGGTTCGTCTTTGGCTCCACGCCCTCCTCCCGAAGGCCGGCTGGGCGGGAACGGACGGTTCCCCCTTTCTGTGGGCAGGAGCGTTCCTGCAACTGAACGAATTTGCCTTTTTATTACTAGTATTATTCTGACGTGAACTGAAGGTACTGAAGCCTGTTCACCGAACTTTGCTCAGGACACATCTATGGCCTGAGAACCCCTCTTGGGCCGGGCCGGCTCCATTTGCCACAGTGGGGGGCACTTCCTCAGGTGACTGGAAGCAGGGGATCCTGATGGCCAGGGGCTCTCCCTAGCTGTCCTGGCTTGGGGACTTCAGCTCACAGCATCCAGCCCTGTGGCCACTATTCTGTGAGCGGTTGATGGAGCACATGCAAAACTCCCCTGAGGTGACGCTCACAGAAAAATGCCCAAGACCACAGTCAGAACTCCCATGCCACGCTCAGGGCAGGTCATTGGTGCTTAAACTCCCTCCTTTAACTTAACCCTCACAACAACCCTGTGAGGTGCATAGGGACGGCCCGAGCTGTGGAGAGAAAGTGCCCAGTTTCACTCAAGTCATGACCAAGTTGAGACTCAAGGCCAGGGGCGCTTTCTCCGCAGTGCCCAGGACTTTTCCCCTGCCAGTGGCAATCACATGTGCATGAAGCCAGTGACCCTCATAAGTTCGGTTTCTCCTCTCCTCATGATCACAGGTGGCCGTAGGTCACGGCCCAAAAGAGGGTAAAGATGGGTGTTTTTCCCCTTTTCTCACCCCTGCCTCGTCCCTTATGATGACTATTTCAGCTTACGTCCTATAACCAACACACAGCTGACAGTGCCACCAAAACTCAGAAAAATCTGAGTTTTAGGGTCATCGCTTGGCAAAATTGACCTTTGGAAGACGTTTTACTCAATCTCTGCCATTGGGTGGGTGTATGTCATTGCCCTAGGCTGAGGCGGGGGAGCTGGGCTTGGCTTGAACCACTTTGAATGCCCACCTCCCTGAAGAATTGCTAGAGCTCTCATGGCCTCCCAGTAGCCATTGTAAGCCTCTGCCACATGGTCTTCCCATGCAGCCAGTTTCTTAGGCAAAGTTCTTGGCCTTAAGACGTTTCTGAGCCCACCAAGGATCTCACTACCAGGTGGGATGCAGGAAAGCAGACTTGCCCCGTCAAAGGGCTGGTGCCCTATCTCCCCAAGTTCTGGATGACCCTCAGGCTGAGGGATGGCCTCTTCAGTATTTTTACAGCCTGTATCGAGTACAGAGCACTGTGGGGGAGAAAGAAGTCACTCCTGCCTTCTTCAAGTCGCTGGTTACCCGACATCAGGAACATTCATGGCTTAGCTCCGTCCTTTCATTGTGCCCAAGTCTCTAAGCATTGGGTCAGGCTGCTCCCTGGGAGGTCTTGCCCTTCTCTTTGGATGGTGTCAGTGGGGACAGAACAGCCCAGGCTGTGCACAGCAGTCTTGTCCCTCCCCCTTGGTTGTCCAAGCCCGTCCTTTGGCACTTTTGCTGCACACCAGCCATACCACACTGTAGACCAAAGATGACCTAATGTCAACCTCTGTGAGCCTGGAGGGGTTGGTTGCTTCTACGCTTGTTGAGGGTCTCACCTTTAGACGCGCTGCAGAGCTAAAACCCAGAAGGCTCCATGGCCTTCACCTGCTCGTGGACCGCCTGCTGAGGACCCTTCCCCAGACTTGAACGTCCCCTTCGTGGGGTGACGTCTGGCGTCTGGTGCTATACCCTGCCGAGTTACCCGTACCCTCGTCACGCGCCAGCATTCCCTCTTCCTTCCTGTCTGCATCCTCTGCTCCAGAGTAGGCCTCTCCGTGCCAGTCAGGACAAGGGACTCAGCTGCTGTTGCCCCCTTGACGAGGCCAAACCCAGCGCTGCTGCCAGGAGCCTCCGCTTTCAGGTCTTCTGTGAACGTGCAAAAGGAGGTGCCCCCATCAGGCTTGTTAAGCAATAAGCAATTCTAGCGCAGCTAAGGTGTCCGTAGTTTATCCCAGTGTGTGTGTGTGTCCATGCCTTTGTGCCCATGTAGCTGTTCCCGGTGCCCCTTTCACTCGCCCAGGGGAGATGATAAACTACCGTCACCTTAGCTACCCCCATGCGTCCTGCTTCAGAGCGCCACCAAGCAACCAGGCCATTTCTTCCGTCCCTCCGGGAACAGTGGAGCTCTGACCACCCTGCCCCACCGCCTCCCGTCTGCTCCTAGAGGGATGCTGGCGATCCTGAATATCACAGCACTCTTCGTGCCCTCTTGGCAAACTGGCAAATTCTGGTGGTGGTTTTTGTTTCCCTTTAACACACAGATACGTGAGGATATATAATGTGAGGGGGGAGGGAGGGTGGTGAACAATTAGCCGTAGCATGTATAGACTCTATACCACTAGACTTTTTTCTTTTTTTTTTGTTTGTTTGTTTTTTTAATAAAAAAGTGCTTGACTGGTTTCAAGCTTCATTGTGAAGATGCAGCATCTATGGATTTTATGTGGCTAAAGAAGAGTTACATAGCTTGGTGCCCTGGCATTTTGGGCTTGCGTTGGGGGAAGCTGTTTGGCCAAGAGGGGGTGACTTCTCTGTTAGTGTCCTAGTGCATCTTGATTCTTTGAGTTACAATGTCCAGAAACTTAAAGGGAAACATCTTTTTTTTTTTAATTTTTTAATGTTTTTCGTTTGTTTTTGAGAGACAGAGACAGCACGAGCAGGGGAGAGTCAGAGAGAGGGAGACACAGAATCTGAAGCAGGCTCCAGGCTCTGAGCTGTCAGCACAGAGCCCTACATGGGACCCGAACCCACCAACCGTGAGATCACGACCTGAGCCAAAACCAGATGCTTAACCAACTGAGCTACCCAGGTGCCCCAGGGGGAAACATCCTTGTATTCATTAGGTATCTCCCGCATTTTCTCAGCTCTGTGCCTAAGGATGGAAAATCCAACACATCCAAGGTGTCTCACACCTCTTACTGGTATTGCCTACCCATGGGCTAGAGCGTGCTGTGGAGGGTGGGGGGTGCAGCCGTGCCTGAGCTCACACCGTCTGCTCTGGGGAGGGGGAGGGCATTGTCTGGCATGTTATTACCTTCCCAAGGGTACAGGCAAGGCCCAAACAACCCCCAGCCTCCTTGGCCTTCAGGTGAATCATTAAACAAAATGACACCACCACCCACCTTCCTAGGGAGAGAAGAGTAGAACCAGCAGACTCCCGGAACAGAAAACATCAAAAGGGGAAATTTACATTCACTATTCATCCTCCCTTGGATGAAAGGTTTCAAAGAATGCAATTACCTTCTGGACCTTGCTTAAGGATAAGGGTCATTTGTGTATTAGTCTGTGTCCCCCCTCAAAAAAGAAATCATTACATGCTTCAGCACTCTCCCCCCAACCCCCCCAGGAGCATTTTCTCCCAAATCTTCCAAACTAATTGTGGGTGTTCATAAGAATACAACTGGTAATGGCATGGGATTCCTGGAGCAGGCATGCAGGGTCCCCTGACCCTGATGGGATGGGGATTGGACCATGGTCAGGAACCACACCTGGCTGCCTCTCTCCGGGTGTGCTTACCCCATTGCCTTCAGGTCTCAGTCGGAACTGACACGTCTTCCATTCCCTTTATACTGTTTAAGAAATGCCAAGCCAAACATGATCCAGCTCGCATACACACCTGCACACACAATCTCCTTCCTTCCTCTAAGCGGTCATGGGAAATCTGTGTGTCCAAGACCCAGGTCATGGGGCCACTCTCCTCTGAATCTGAGATGTTCAATGTCCATCACTTCTCTAGTTAGTATCCATCTGGTCCAGATGTGATTCCTCGCCATCTTGCAACCCATGCTTCCCAATCACCCCCTGGGCTGCACCCCCTGAAAGTTGGAATCAGCAGGAGTCTGCATCCTTTAAAAGTGCTGATGCATAGGGGCACATGTATCCCAATGTTCATGGCAGCACTTTCAACAATAGCCAAATAATGGAAAAATCCTAAATGTCCATCAACTGACGAATGGATTCAGGAAGATGTGGTTTATATATACAATGGAATACAGCATGGCAATGAGAAAGAATGAAATCTGGCCATTCATGGCAATGTGAAAGGACCTCGAGGGTGTTATGTTAAGTGAAATAAGTCAGGCAAAGAAGGACAGATACCATGTGTTTTCACTCATAAGTGGAACAGGAGAAACTTAACAGAGGACCATGGGGGAGGGGAAGGGGGAAAATAGATAAAGAGAGGGAGGGAGGCAAACCATGAGAGGCTCTTGAATACTGAAAACAAACTGAGGGCTGAAGGGGGAGGGGAAAAGGAAAGGGGGTGATGGGCATGGAGGAGGGCACTTGTCAGGATGAGCACTGAGTGTTACGTGGAAACCAACTTGACAATGTACTTTTTTTTATTTTAAGTATTCTTTAAAAAAAAAAACAAACATTGTGAGGAAATGGTCTGCATGCTCCACTTTTGAGAAGTGGCCAGACTCCACACATTGCCTGGCATAGTCTAAGTGTTCAAATGGTGCTTCATATGCCATTATTAGCAAGATCACCATTATTTTTCTGAGCATTTCGTATGTTCCAGGCCTGTGGGATATGCTACATACATTTTTATTTCACCCTCGAAATGCTCTGTAAGGCACATAGCTGCATTTTATATGTGAAGGCCGGGACCAAAGTGTCCCATAGCTAGAACATGGGGTCTGGTCCTAAAGCTGACTCTCTTAGCCCGCACTAGCCCCCTTCCAAATGCTAATCAAAGCACGTATCTCATCCTTGATATAACTATTTCCTGGATTCAAAATCTTAATCAAGGACTACTGTCTCTTCCAAAAACTTAATGCTATAAATATGGGAAAAGGTCTAACTTTTGTTGAGAACATGCTATTGGCTGGGTACCTTACAGATATTATCTCTTAAGCCTCCACTAAAGTTCTTCTGGATAAGAATTATTATGCCTATGTTATGGATGGAAATTAATAGCCAGAAGATTAAGTTTATCTATGGTCACAACTAGTAAGAGGATGAACTTGGGTATCTAGCTCCAAAGCCCGTGACTTTACTAAACCGTCATAGCTTCCAAATGTGTAATCCCTCCACTCAGCACTTTTAAAAAGTGTACTTTCCAGAACAAATGTTAACAGATATTCGGAAATAAGTGTTCTGTAGACACTGATTGGGAAACTTGAGAAACACTGGGTTAAGTAAAGTTAAATAGTTCCTTTATTACAGGATGTCTCAAAGCCTCATATAATAACATGCAGTGTAAACGTCTGAGAGAGTTATTTATAGTGGGTTCCTCAAACGGACTTGACAGTGAAACCATTCACAGAGCATCTAGCAGGAGCACCGTTTCATGTAATAAACTCGGGAAAATGTCAAAGTTTACAATTCAACTCTCCCTTGAATTCTGTCTGAACCACCATCCTTAGCTGATTTGTCACCCTGACCCAGCTATGACTCTGCCCCTCCCTGCAACCCAGTCCTCAATGCTGACATTCACAGCGTCACCAGTACAAAATACTTCCTGGACTGGAGAGCTCATGAACGTGGAGGTTTCCTATTGGCTGTTGGTCTAACCTGAAGCCATCGGAATGGACTTCATAGTGAAATTGCCCCGTATAGGAGACTGTTCAGAAAAGTGCTTCCAGGAATGCAACTTACAAATCTCCTTTAGAGAGCTTTAAATGAATAGCCATGTTCATAGCATTCTTATTCAAGTTAATAAAGTCAGGATTCACCTCCTCTTAAGATTGGGGGCCCAGATCCTACAATTAACCATGTTCTCTGGCTTCCTTTCAACTGCATGGAAATTGGCCACACTAATACAGTATAGTTTATTTACAGTAGTCATCATCAAACAATTTTCATTGAGTATAAGCAATAAAAAATTCTAGCATATATCTGGTATACGAATATATGTATTACTAAATGAAAATATCATGGACTGTATTTTTAGGCAGCAAATTCTTACACTCCAGGCTCCCTTCCACGTACAGGGAGCTTCACTAGAGGGGCTCCTGGGTGGCTCAGTCAGTTAAGCATCCAACTTCAGCTCAGGTCATGATCTCATGGGTTTGTGAGTTCCAGCCTGACGTTGGGCTCTGTGCTGACAGCTTGGAGCCCAAGGTCTGCTTCAGATTCTGTGTTCCCCTCTCTTTCTGTTCCTCCCCCACTCACTCACTCACTCTCTCCCTCAAAAATAAATAAACATTAAAAAAAATTATGAAAGGGAGCTTCACTAGCATAACACCAGCTTTCTCCCAGACAAGAAAAGAACATTCTCTAGATGATTGATATCTAGAGTAGCAGGAGCCCCGCAGGGCAGAGCACACTCCTCCCTTCTCTCCTGTGTGGGGTCAGATGTCCTCAGGGAGCACTCCTTCCACTTGGCCCCAGACAGCGGGAGGCTTGTGGGAAAAGGAGCTCCCACAAAAGAAGTCCTGTGCTTTTCTGGGAGCACATCTACTTCTGGGACGCAGGCTTACCCATAACCATTGCACATCTCACCTAACCCAGATTCTCCCATGGCTCTCTCAAGAAGAAAACTGACCTTTTGTTTTCCAATCCCCAGGTTCTTCTGTCTCCCTCAGTTCTAAATTCAAGTGCAGAGAAAGGCAAGGTATATGTTAGACTCCTTAAAAACCACGTATTGGGGCGCCTGGGTAGTTCAGTCGGTTAAGCGTCCAACTCTGGGTTTCGGCTCAGGTCGTTATGTCATGGTTCATGGGATCGAGCCCCATGTCCGGCTCAGTACTGACAGCACGGAGCCTGCTTGGGATTCTCTGTCTCCCAGTCTCTCTGTCCCTACTCTACTCCCTCCCTCTCTCTCTCAAAGATATATAAACATTAAATAGTAACCTATTGGCTATTGATTAAGTTATTTTAGCTAATTCAGTATAGTAGTTTTATAGTATAATAATAAAATGCATATGTAAAATTAAAAGCGAAGGATGAACTATAAAATATCACTAAAAGATATAATTTCTTACTACTGTGAAATAATAAGAGATTTGCACTGGTCTCTACCCCAAGTTCCCACAGAAAACTCCCCAAACCCTAGTAACTTGCTTAAGTGATAAGAGCACTGGGAACATCTTTTGTTCTAATATTTGGTCTTTGACCCCAGGTCCCTGACACGGGGCTCCTGAAACGATCTCCCAGGTGATAGGCCTAACTCTGGTTTGAATAATGTTCTTCTGGGTGAGCTCCTGGTTGGCTCCAGAAGGGAACTGGTCACCAGAAAGACCAAGCCGTGATTAGAAGCTTGGAATGTTCAGCCCCTCCCCTTTCTCTTAAGAGAGGAGAGGGGCTGAAAATGGAGTTCATGATTAATGTGCCTACGTGATGAAGCCTCCATAAAAATCCCAGTAGTATGGGGTTCAGAGAGCTTCTAAGTTGGTGAAGACACCCACACCCAGAGGTTGACACACCCCAATTCTAAGAGGACAGAAGCTCCTCCACTCAGGACCCTGCCAGACCTCACTACGTAGATCTCTTCATCTGGCTGTTCACTTACACCCTTCATCATATCCTTTAATAGACTGGTAAATGTAAGCATTTCCCTGAGTTCCGTGAGCCTCTCTAGCAAACTGATTGAACCCAAGGAGGGGGTCCTGGGAACCTCCAATTTGTAGACAAATCAGACAGAAGTTGTCCTGGGGACCTAATACTTACAGTCAGCATGGTGGGGGGCAGTCTTGTGGGACTGAACCATTAACCTGGGGTATCTTATACCACCTCCAGGTAGTTAGTATTAAAATCAAGTTAAGGGATAGGACACCCAGCTGGTGTTGCAAGGAATTACTTGGGGTGGGGGTGGGGGGCAGGAACATACCTTGGGAGACCAGAAATGTCAGAAGTACAGTTTTCTGTGTGAGTAGTAATCGAGACACACAGGAAGGAAAGACACAGGAGACACAGGTAGAAAACAAGTGTTTCAAAATTAGCTATGCTCCACTGACTTGTCCTACCCACCTCCTGGGAGGTGTGGACCCCACTTTGCAAAAACACTGACAAAGCGACAATTATGGCCTTTGGGGTTAAACAGACCTGGTTTTGAATTCTGGCTCTGATACACACTTTCCTCTCTGATACCTAGCATCCTCATCTGTAAAATAGGGATAATCATCCCATACCATTCTGAAGATTCATGGAAACAAGGTTCACCTAGCACATAGTAGGCACTTCTAATAGCACATCATAATTATTATTGTTTCTTTCTTTTTTGTTGTTGTTTACTTATTTCTGAGACAGAGCACGAGTGGGGGAGGGGCAGAGAGAGAAGGAGACACAGAATCCGAAACAGGCTCCAGGCTCTGAGCTGCCAGCACAGAGCCCGATGAGGGGCTCAAACCCACGAACCGTGAGATCTTGACCCGAGCTGAAGTCAGCCGCCTAACCAACTGAGCCACCCAGGCGCCCCTATTATTGTATCTATAAAGAGTAAAAAGAATGAACAGTCTTCAGATTCACTGACTAGTACAGGAGTTAGCAAACTTTTTCTTAAAGAGTCACATAGTAAATATTTCAGGCTTTGAGAGGCAAGAGTCAAAACTAGAATGTTGGGCAAGAACTTACATAACTATTTAAAAAGTAACCATTTGAACATGTAAAAACCATCCTCAGCTCTGTAAAACAATAGCAGCTGGGTGGGTTTGGCCCAAGGGCTAGTCTGCTGACCCCTGGCCTAGTCTATATTCATCTTCTATTTTATTACTGTTCCCTAAATGAAAGTTTTCCAAAGTGTGTTTATGAGAACGTCAGTCCCTCACATGACCATGAAAAAGCATCATGTGGTCAAACCCATTTGGCAAACACTTGTGTAAGTATCTTCCAAGCCTCTCTCCCTGGAGATCCGTGTGACATACTAGCATATTAAAGGCTCTGAGCATTCCTGCGGTAAGGAAGCTCTTTACCCTGGTTTAGTCCAGAATTTCCAAAATGTATTTGACAATACAATTCTCTTTTTCATGTAACATCTAAGAATATCCCACAGAATATACTTTGCCATCAAACGCTCTGCTCATGAGCTATACCCCCGGTGACAGAATATACTTTGGAAAATTCTGCTTTAGATCCTAGATTGTAACCATTATTCAAAATTTCCCTGCACTAAATTCTACTTGTGCCCCGTAATGCATGCATCTGAGGAATCTGACTCGGATCGTGTGTGTTAGTTACTATCTCCAGCCGGGTAACCAGGCCACCTTGGTCTTTAGTTTGAAAGAACTATTCACTTTGCTGACTTTTCTCCCTGTGTTTGTTTCACGATCGTAAGAATGTTCACTTGTAGAATGCTAAGGAAGTCTCTCTTAGAAGGATCCAGATGCCTCATATAGCACCTGTGTGCCCTGGGAAGCATGCCCTGGGTGTTCTTGGAGGAGATCTGAGAGCCATGCTGCCATGAACCTGGATTTGCTAAATTACTGTCACTATGGATTCCTTTTATTGTGGTGAGATGCACATAACATAGTGTTTATCATTTCTGCTATTTTTAAGTGTACAGGTTGGTGACATTAAGGACATCGCTATGTTGCGTAACTATCACCACCATCCATCTCCAGAACTTTTTTATCTTCCCCAGCAGCAGCTCTGTCCCCATTACCACCACGCCCATATCTGCTTCTCCCCACCCCCTGCTAAGCACCATTCTGCTTTCTGCCTCTGGGTTTGACTCTTCCTGGTACATCATGTAAGTGGAATCATACAGCACTTATCCTTCTGGGGCTGGTTTATTTCACTTAACATCATGGCTTCAAAGTCCATCTATGTTGGGGCATATGTCAGAATTCCCTTCCTTTCTTGGGGCGCCTGGGTGGCTCAGTCTGATAAGTTTCCAAATTCGGCTCAGGTCAGGATCTTGAAGTTCGTGGGTTTGAGCCCCATGTCAGACTCTATGCTAGCAGCTCAGAGCCTGGAACCTGCTTCAGATTCTGTGTCTCCCTCTCTCTCTGCCCCTCCTCTGCTCATGCTCTTTCTCTGTCTCTCAAAAATAAACAAATGTTAAAAAAAAACTTTTTAAAGGGCACAGTTCTCAATTATGAGGGCCCCTGCCCTCATGACCTAATCACCTCTCAAAGGCCCCACCTCCAAATACCATCCTAGTGGGATTAGATGTCAACACATGAATGGGGGGGAGGCCCAAACATTCAGTCCATTACATGTATTAAGTCAAACCTGGTTCTTTCCTCATTAGCCCATGGAGTTGAAAGTACAAGCCTGGGACCCCAATTTACTTGCTAACAGAACTCAGTTGTGGAAGCCAACATTCAGATTATCTAGAATATCCCTAGATCCTTTAAAAAAATCATCAAGATGAAAATGCAAAAGTTAAACATTCTTTAAGTAAGTCTTCTACCCAAGAAACACTGTCTTCCTAACCCTCCCCCTCACTGTGCCAACCCCCAGGGACAAGCACCCAGACCCTCTCCAGTTGGACCATCTTTCTGCCACCAGCCTCTCCACTTCCCGTGAGCACCCTCCACATGAAAGAGGGGATACGGAAGCTGTGTGCATGTTCTGGAAGGCATTCGGAAAGTGCTAGCATCACCAGACGGTTCCCCAGGAGCACGCAGCCCAAAGCTGCTTCTGGAATTTCATTTTTACCCAAAACTTGGTGATAGGAAAAAGATTTTTGGATTAGAGTTTTAAGCAACTTAACCAGTAAGTTATTTTACACATTGTCATGTTCAAACAAACAAGGGTATGTGATGCAATGGACTATAAAATTTGCCTTCACTTTTAAGAGAAAACTGCAGAATTCAAACAAATGTTGATTTCAATGGGCTACTCCGGGCCAGGCCCCAGGCCCCTTGAGTGCACTTGAGTAAGCAAAGTTTGAGAAACTGAGTGATTCATCGCTCCTGCCCCTGGCAAGTAGGGCAAAACCAATTAGGAGACTTTCTCCTTCCAGGTGTAGTCTTCTAACTGGGTTCATTATCAATCAAAACCAGATGCCCCACGGAGGATGAGCTATAGAGAGTCTCAGAAAAAGACCCCATGATAGTGTTCTAAGTGTGGACAGAGAGAGCTTGTTCCTAAAAGCAAATACTTCTGAGAATCTCCTGCTTTGTAAAACTGTTTTTAAGTTTTTTTAATGTGTATTTATTTTTGAGAGAGAGAGAGCAGGAGAGGGGAAGGGGCAAAGAGAGAGGGAGGCACAGAATCTGAAGCAGGCTCCAGGCTCTAAGCTGTCAGCACAGAGCCCTACTCGGGGCTCGAACTCACAAACCGTGAGATCATGACCTGAGCCGCATCAGACGCTTAACGGACTGAGCCACTCAGGCATCCTGTGCTTTTTTAAAACTCTTAATTCTTCTGATCACGTGGTGGGGAGCCCTCCCATTAAGTTCTGCCAGTATTTAATTATCTTGAGAAAATAGTAATTTTTCAGATAAGGGGTGCAAGTAAGGGACGGTGGGAGGGTAACTCCCGACTTGCCAAAGGTGCACCTCAAATATTCAGAATCAGGACTAGGGACCCAGACAAGACCAAGGTCGGACATTCAGGTGCTATTATGCCCTCTCCTGTCCTTTCAAACCCACACACGCACCCAAACTCCATGAACAGGATGCGGCTCCCACCTCCGGGCTCACCGCTCAGCATCAAAAGCTGGATGTTCCAACATCAACTAAAGTGTCCCTTCCATGTGGGCTGAAAAGACAGCTGCCCAGTGGTAAGCTCACCGGTGGCTCTGGAGACAAGGAGAAGAGAGAGCAAGCAGCCCCTTGCAATAGTGCATTGGTAACATCAGCAACAACAGTCTCTGGGTTGTGTGGTCTAACTTGCCATTCACATCAGTTAGGAATCCAATGTGCCCTTGCTGAAATTCCTTCACACACACCCCCACTCTGACTCAAGCAGATAGATTTCCAAGGGGCAAAAACTGCCTTGGCACTCGGTAGCTGAGCCTAGACGCTGCACACAGTCCCGAAAGCTCCACGGTCATGCGTGAGAGCACAGAAGCGAGCAGCCTAGTCCTGGGGCCTTCTCTGGGCCAGGCGTGGTGCTGGGAGCTGGGGACGGAAAAATGAACAAGAGAAGGATAGTCTAGCCAGAAAGACTCATCTATAAATGACTGCAGGTCAAAAATGTGAAAGGGTAGACACCGCACTGTGGAAGCTGGCAGCTGGGGACCCGTGTGTACATTTTCGTGATTGCAAAGGGAAGTTTGACCAGAATAACCCCCATTTGATCACCCTTTTCTGAATATAAGAATGCTCAGTGAGGTCCATAGGAGAAATAATGTTGCTTTTAATTGAAAGCCTTTGATCCTCTTTTCATAACACTACTGACGAATAATAAGGTTTGGAAAACCCTTTCTCTGGAAGGAAACAAAAGGGAGAATTCTTTGCAGACAATGTTGCTATAACACTTAACCGCATTGCATGGTAATCCTGTGTTTATGTCTCTATCCCCCTCCCCTCCCAGCTCCCCCTAACCTCCCCAGACTGGGATCCTTCCTGGCAGGGATCTCCTGTGACTTTTCTCTGTCTCCTGAGTATATGGTGGAAGAGATGGACAGCCTTCGGTGTCTGCTGGAGAATCAGCCTCCCCGGTAGAGTGGCGGGAGGCGAAGAAAGAAACGAAATAATACTCCAGAATGTTTCTGACCAATGTTTTCTTAATGTGAGACAATGCATCATGGTAAATTAATTCGTTTAGACCTGAAATCTTGCCTGTTGAAGATAATAACAGGGTTGGCGTAAGGATTAGGTGAGCTAATAGATGTAAAGTGATTAGAACGTTCGTGCTAGTACATAGTAAACATTCAACTGATGTAGCTACCGTTATCACTGTTATAATTCATGTAATTACACCTGCGTACACACATGAATTGTCAAACGCTTGTAGAGAGAGGACGTTGTGACATTTAGCTGCCCACGATCTATTTTCCTTTCCTCAGGTAACATCACCCTTATTTTCCTTTGAGGAGTCAACCACTTTTCCCCTCCTCCCAGTTCTGTGATTGGGTGGGGCGGGCCTCACTCATTGGCGCCAAGAATTAGCACGTGACCCAGATCTGGCCAATCAAGAAAGCCTGGTCTCCGGGCTACAACTGTAGCCAGTAATGAGCACATGACCTAAGCCGAGCCAATGAGACTTGATCTTTGCAGAGATTTTGAGGAGAGGAGCTCTTACCTGCTAGGCTTGCTAAACTGGCCGACTCTAGCCTCTAGATGCTGGTGACCATGTTTGTCACCTCAAGTGTGGAGCCTACCTGAGAATGAAGCCCAAAGCAAGAGCCAAAAGATGTGGAAAAAGAGTCTGGGTGACACTGCTGAAACTCCGGATCTAGCGGTGCCTGAAGGTGAATGGATGATTGGGGTTTTGTTTTTGTTTTGCTTAGGCCAGTTTGAGTTGTTTCTGTCAATGGCCAATGAAGAGTCCTACTATACGTAGCTAGTCAGAGAGTATGTGTATCTTCAATCACTGTTTTTGGATCAGTCTTACATAGATTGAGTTTCACCAGTTCAGTTCAACAAATGGGCACTGTGTTGGGAGCGGGAGAGCAGGGAACATGACCTCCAATAAGACCACCCCTGTTCTCAACGTCCACAGCTAGAAGGGAATACAAACTTTACAGCTATAACATCATGCATGTTGTAATTGAGAGGCGACGAATGTAATAGAACAGGAAATAGAGGAAGGTCCATTCTGCCTAGGATTGTCTGGAAGAGGAGGGAATAAGTCCGCGTTACCGTAAAACAGTTTGCGGGGACACCTGGGTGGCTCAGTCAGCTAAGCGACTGAGTGGTTTCAGCTCAGGCATAATCCCAGGGTAGTAGGAGCAAGCCCCACATTGGGCTCAGCACTGACAGCACAGAGCCCGCTTGGGATAGTCTCTCTCTACCCCTCTGCCAGCCCCCTCTCTCAAAATAACTAAATAAACAAACAAACAAACAAAAAAACCCCACCAATTTGCAGACATTTAAAAGTGTTCTCTTGCCTTGGTTCTGGAAGCCATTCAAGGCTGCCTATTTCCATTAGATTTTAATCACCCACAGCTACTATATTCCTTTAATGAGAGCCTGGTGTTACCAGGCGGAATGAAGTGCGCTTTATGCCGGCTCTGAAAGTGTGCCCACCTGCTTCATGATACCTAGAAATCTCCTTCCGGAAGCAGTCCAGAAATGGAGAGCGGGAGGCATGGGGAGGGGGGGGGGGAGCCAAACAGAAAACCTACCCCTCATGTACCTACAAAGAAGTTTGTAACTCAGGCTCTGTCCTGTTTTTGGAGGGTGTGTGATTTCAGAGAGGGGGCTGAGAGGTAGTGGTATTGTTGCACCGCTGCTTGCTTTTCAAAGGAGCAAAAACACCAAGGTCCACCACCTAAAGCTGATACACAAGATGTCTCTTGTATCTTTGGGTGTCCTTCTGTTACTCCTCACCTGCCCAGCATAGTCTAAGCCCTTTCACTTGGCACCCAGGGAAGATTCTTCACAGGTGTGCCAGGGATTGCCCCAGGTGCTTGGGACACAATAGGCAGTAAAACCTGCTCCTCCCCTCAAGCAGGAGAAACCCTTCTCAAACAGACTTATGGGGAACAAAATGTCCAGGGAATAAAATTAAAATGTACCAACTTCTGGAACTGAAAGTTCCAGAGAGTAAATTTAGGCCTCACTGGATCCAATCGGATGATTTTCAAGATACAGTTTTTTTCTTCCCTTCTCAGCTGTACTTCCTTCTAGGTTGGCTTCCTCTTGGGCAGACTCTCCCTCATTGGGATGTGGCCCCAACTTTTCCCTTAATGGGGACTCCAAGCAGCTCCAAGTTTACTTCATCCCAAATTCATGGTCAGAAAAAAAGGAGATTCTTTCTTCTAAACAGTTGTTTCCAAAAAAGTCCTGGTTGTGACTCTGTCTCCCAAAATGAGTCATGTGCTCCCTCCTAAAGCAGTCATGGGTTTGGAATTCACCAATTTGCTCAAGTCTGGTGTCATGACCACCTTGGAGTAGGAGATGGAATGGGCTCCATGGGATTGGGTCATGAGTGGGAGGAATTGAGTCTTCAAAGGGGATTCGGGCCACCATTACTAGAAGGGTGAATGGATACTGGGCAGGCAGAAATTACACAGACTAAAATCTAATCATTGAGTGTTGCATTAAGTCCATTGTCTGGTCATAATACAATGTTTTCTATGGGGTCTGGAAAATTGTTGGAGGCTAAGACTTTGTGGGGTCCCTTCAACATTTTCCAAGGGACAGAATACTCTGGTTTTCAGGATTCAGTAGAAAAGAGAAAAGAGAGAAAAGAGCATCCACTTATTTTCAGACTAGAGAAAGAAGAGGCATAAGGTAACAGAAACTTCCTCAGGAAGATCCAACTCCATCTGCTCAAAGTATTTGCTTAACAAGCAACTTTCTGAACTTGGTCTCTTGAAAGGCCCCACCTGCCACACTGGGAGAGAGACTCTGGCACAAATTACCAACAATTGTCTTTCCAGACATAGATGAATAAGGTGGCATTCCACCGTGTACATCTATTCCTTGTTGTCTCTGAGCTTTCCTCCCTTGGTGAAAAGATAAAAATCAGGTACTTAAACTGGGGAAGCCTCCACAGTGGAGACAATGTGTCAATAGAGCAGACTGAAGCAATCAGTCTCTTTCTTTGCTACATGTTAGCTGCAACATGGCTCTTTTCAGAGGCAAAGTCATAGGAAAAAGCAATATTTTCATCCCTACCAATTAGCATCCTGGCTTGCTATAATTTAACAAATATTTTTCTAAATAGTTATCACGTATTCATGTTGGCCACCTGTGGCACATTAAATTATTTTTGGCTCCAATGATTCACCCCTCCCTGTATCCACTCCTTTTTTCTGAGATTTTTCACTGTCTCTTACTAGGGACAGAATGGACTTCTCCAGCCCTTGACTTTGGGCTTGGCCAAGTGACTTGCCTTGGCCAACAGGATGTTGGCAATCGTACCCCAAGCAGTGATCTCAACCTGTATTTGTGCAGTTGGCTGTGCCTTCTTGCACCAACCACTTCCTTCGCCATGAGAATATAGTCCGTCTTAGCATTTTGTTCCAAGGGCAATGAGAGACACCTGAGGCTGGCCTTGACTGAACTCTTAACCTGAAACAAAATTCAGTTTGGGAAACCAACTGATATGAGCCAGCCCCTGCTGAACAGAAGACCCGGCATACCTTATTTGGAAATAATATCAAACATCTAGAAAAGGTGTAAGAATAGTCCGAAGAACATCTCTATTTGGATATACTAGTCGTTACCATTTTGTCCCATTTGCTTTATCATTTGCTCCCCCTTTTTTAAAGTTTATTTTTGAAAGAGAATGCGTGGGGGAGGGCTGAGAGAGAGGGGAATAGAGGATCTGAAGCAGGCTCCATGCCAAGCCCGATGCGGGGCTCGAACTCATGAACTGTAAGATCATGACCTGAGCCAAAGTTGGACACTTAACCAGCTGAGCCACCCAGGCGCCCCTTGCTCTCCTTCTATGTAATTTTTTTTTCTGAAACATTTGAGAGTAAGTTACATATATGCTACCTTTTTACCCCTAAATCCATTAGTGTGTTTTGCTTAAGAATAAGAACATTCTCTTTTATAGCCACAGAGCAATTGTTCACTGCAGGAAATTTCACATTGATACAATATTTTTACCTACTTTACCATTCATATTCCAATTTTTATTATTTGAGCCAATAATATCCTCTATAGAATCAAGTCTCTTTAATCTGTAATCTGGAACAGTTTCGTAACTGTTCTTGGACTTTAACTGATGTTGAAAAAAATACAACCACTCTCTTCTTTTCATCATAGAATGTCCTTCTTTTGTGTTTGACTAGTGCTTTCTCATAATTCCATACAGGCTATACCTCTCCAGTCAGAATACTACAGAAATAGCCATGTCATTCCCAGGGAATTCCATCTGGAGGCACATGACATCCACTTAATCATTTGGTCAAGGTATAGTGTTTTTCTTCTTTCTGTATCATTACTGTTTTAACACTTGTAATGAATAAGCAATCTCTGGGGCAATATTTTAAGACAATGCAAAGACCTCAAAACTGTCTCCATGTATTTAGCATCCATGGATGATTTTTGCCTGAACTTGTCTTTGTTGCTGTCTTAGCTCAGGCCCCTATAACAGAATACCATCACCGATGTGGCTGAAATAATAAACTTTCCTTTCTCACGGTTCCAGAGGCCAGAAGTCTGAGATCAGGTGCCAGCGTGGGCGGGTTCCCGAGAGGGCCCGATTCCTTCTTTGCAGATGGCCGTCTTCTCTTTGTACCCTCAGAGGACAGAAACAGACAAAGGGCTACCTCTCTTCTTCCTCTGAGAAGGACACTGACCGCATCACGGGGGTCCTACAGCCCTACTTCCAAAGACGGTCACGTTAGAGCTCCGTCGTAGGAATTCTGGGAGATCACAAACATTCAGTCCATTGCAACTACTGCAGTTGAAACATGATGAATTTCCAACTCCAGCACTTTCTTCATATTCACCAGTCAGCACTCTGCTATAAGCAAGGGCCTCTCTGTGTCTCATCTATTCATCTGTGTATTGTGTATATCCTAATGGAGTTCTATTATCTTCAATGATTTATAGTTCATTACTGTCCTTGTATTTCAGTGTTCAAATCGTCCTAGAATTGGCCAATGACAGCTCCTTCAGTCTCGTTCTTGTGTCCTTGTGACGTCTCCACCATTCTGTTTTTGGCACTTTTTAATTTTATGGCATAACAAGATGTTTGGGGCTCATTGTATACTTTCTCTCCTATGCTGGGATATGCCATTTCTAGAATGAGTCCTGCTTTGTGGTAGTGTGGAATGGTATTAGAGGCCAACGTCAGGGTCCAAGACCTGCTAATTACTATTTTGCTTCCAGCTACACACATACATAGTTCTATGCACACAAACATATAAAATATACTTAAATGCATACACATAAACATATATGTAAACATATGTGATGGTTAATTTTTGTGTCAGTTTGGCTGGTCACAGGGTGACCAAATTAAACATTATTTCTGAGGGTGTCTGTGAGGATATTTCTGGATGAGATTAGCATTTGAAAAAAATAGTATTTATTTTTAAGAGAGAGAGAGAGACAGAGAGCAAGTAGGGGAGGGGCAGAGAGAGAGGGAGACACAGAATCCGAGGCAGGCTCCAAGCTCTGAGCTGTCAGCACAGAGCCCGATGGGAGAGCTCAAACTCATGAAAGGTGAGATCATGACCTGAGCCAAAGTCAGATGCTGAGTCGACTGAGCCACCCAGGGGCCCCAGACATTTGTCTTTTAACTTTGTGGTGATTTTGGTCAAGTGAAGGTTTTATATTTATGTAGTCAAATGAATAATTTTTTAAAATTATATCTGGAATTTTTTAAAGAGGATTTTTATTTTAAAGCTTATTTATTTATTTTGAGAGTGAGAGAGAGCATGTGCATGGGAGGGGCAGAGAGAAAGGGAGAGAGAGAGAATCCAAAGCAGGCTCTGCACTGCTAGTGCAGAGCCTACCACGGGGCTCAAAACCACGAACCAAGTCAGATGATTAACTGACTGAGCCACCCAGGTGCCCCAACATCTGGATTTTAAGACACAGTTTTAACGCTTTCCCCTATATCCAGGAAATAGAAAAATTCATCCATGTTTTTATCCAGTACTTATCTGGCGACCTGGTTTTCTCTTTTATGTTTAAAACTGTGATTCATTGGGGCACCTGGGTGGCTCAGTTGGTTAAACATCTGACTTTGGCTCAGGTCATGATCTTGAGGCTCGTGAGTTTAAGCCCCACATCAGGCTCTGTGCTGACAGCTCAGAGCCTGGAGCCTTCTTTGGATTCTGTGTCTCCCCCCCACCCCCCGCCCCTTCCCTGATCATGCTCTGTCTCTCAAAAAATGAATAAACATTAAGAGAAATGTAAAAAAAAAAAAAAAAGCTGTGATCCATTTGGAATTTCTTCTGATGTGTGGGATTAAGAATGAATCTAATTTTATCACTTTATTCCAAAAATTTTCCACTTAGCCTGACACTAATTAAAAATTCCATCTTTTCCTGGGGCATCTGGGATCAGTTAAGCATCCTACTCTTAATTTCAGCTCAGGTCATGATCCCACAGTTCGTGAGTTTGAGCCCTGTGTTGGACTCTCCACTGACAGCGTGGAGCCTGCTTGGGATCCTCTCTCTTTGCTCCTCCCCTGCTTGTGCACTTGCAACTCTTTCTCTTTCTCTGAAAATAGATAAACTAAAAAAATATATGTAGTGAAAAAGTACATATGGGATAATCAATCACATGGTTTTTCTTCTTGGATCTGTCAATATGTTGAATTATATTTCTTTTTTTAATTAATTTTTTTTCCTGAGAGAGAGCATGAGTGGGGGAGGGGCAGAGAGAGAGGGAGACACAGAATCTGAAGCAGGCTCCAGGCTCTGAGCTGTCAGCACAGAACCCAATGCAGGGCTTGAAGCTATGAACCGGGAGATCATGACCTGAGCTGAAGTCAGATGCTTAACCAACTGAGCCACCCAGGTGCCCCTATGTTGAATTATATTAATAGATATCTAATATTGAACCATCCTTGCATTTCTATTCTAAACCCCATTTGGTCATGGTTTATTATTTTCCTAATGTGTTTGAGTCTGTTTGCTAATATTTTATTCCAGGTTTTTAAAATCAATATTTGTAAATGATATTGGTCTGTACTTTTATCTTGTGTGGGGTATCTTTATCACCTTTAAATATCAATGCTAACCTACTTCTTATCAAGAATTTATAAGTTACATTTATTTTCTATACTCTAGAACAACTTATGTAGTAATGGGACTATTTTCTAAGATTTGGTAGAATTCTCTTGTGAAACTAAGCTTGGTGTTTTGATGTAGGATAGTTCTTTAATAACATTCTATATTTCTTCCTTGAAATTGATTTGTTTAACTTTTAATCTTGGGAAAGTCAGTTTTGGCCAACTGTATTTTCCTAAGACATTATCCATTTCATTAGGTTTATAAATTTCTTTGCATAGGGCTATATATGTAAAGGACTATTTTATGACTTTCTGGGTTCCTCTGTATTAAGAGCTACTTTCCTCTTGTCATTTCTTATTCCATGTATTTCTTCTTTCTCCTCTACATTCACTTATAAGTTAAATTAGCTGGTGGCTGGTCTATTTTCTGACTTTATTCGAAGAACTAGAATTTTAATGTATTTTGATCTATATTCTAGTTCTCTAATACGTCCTGCTTTTATCTTTATTATTTTCTTCCTTGTGGTATCTTTTGTTCTTTTTCTAACTTGAATTGGGAACTTAATTTTAATTTAATTCAATTTATTTAGTTTTATCAATATAGGTTTTAGGGATATGAATTTTTCTTGGATATATGAATATCCTTGGGATAGATGTTTTATGTATATCCCATAGATTCTGATATGCAGCAATTCTGTAACTTCAGTAATTCCCTTATACCCAATTATTGTTAAGTATAAGGGGTTTTTTTTAATGTTCATTTATTTTTGAGAGAGAGGCAGAGTGTAAGTGGGGAAGGAGCAGAGAGAGAGAGGGAGATGCAGAATCTGAAGCAGGCCCCAGGCTCTGAGCTGTCAGCACAGAGCCCAACGCGCTGCTCGAACTCACCCACCGTGAGATTATGACCTGAGCCAAAGCCAGATGCTTAACTGACTGAGCCACCCAGGCGCCCCTAAATATAAGGTTCTTAAGGTTTCAGGAAGGAAATTATGCCAGCTATCAAATTATTGCATCTCAGATCCAAATTTCACTCTTCATTGCCTGCTCTGTGAAAATGGATATGGGCCCTTTAAATATTGTGCCTTAGTCAGTTGGCACACGTTTAGCTTTGACAGTAGAGGGCGCTAGAGAGACAATGCCGGAGGAAATCCGTTTCACTCCCTCAGCAGACTCCCTCAGCATGGGTAGCTTCTCCAAAGCCAGGCTTCTCAGATATGTGAGCCTGTCCATTGCCTACCTCCTGCAGTGCAGAGAGTCTCTCTAATGCAGCTCCTTCAGGATACATGGCTGTCCCAGAACCATGTTCCTGAAGCTGCAGTAGCTTTTCCAAGGTGGGGGCCTATGATACACAGGAGATAACAAAACCCAGCAAGCAGCAGCCTCCCCAGGCACACCCTGTCAAGTCGTTTCATAGCAGAATGGCTATCATGAGATACCCCCTATGAACAGTTCCCAGCACCCAGCATCCTATAGGACAAATTTCTAGCCATTCCTGGAGAGTAGATTTCCAGCAACTTCACTGGTGTGGCACAACAGTGACCTCTCTGCCATTCACAGATCCTGGGCCATGTCCTCTCTAGCAGGGTCTGGCTCTTAACCCTAGAGGGGCCTCTTCCCTAAACACACTGTCTCAGCCCTAGGGGGCATGGCTGTTTCTTAGCTGGCCATTCCTCTGTTCTTTAGAGTTCCTTTCTCCCTTCCACCAAAGTGAAATATCTAATACCAGAATTTTATGCTATGTATATGCTGCCACAATATTTAAAAATAAGCCTACATCTAGCATCATACTTAATGGTGAAGAATGAATGCTTTTTCCCTATGATAAAGAACAAGTAAGGATGCCTGCTCTCACCATTTCCATTCAGTATTGTAGTGCCTACTAACTAGTGAAAGTAGGCAACAAAACAAAAAATGGAAAAGAGGAAGTAAAATTCTCTTTATTGACAGACAACATTTACTTAGAAAATCCAATGGGATCTCTAAAAGAACTCCTAGAACTTGAGGTGCATGGGTGGCACAGTTGGTTAGGCATCTGACTCTTGATTTTGGCTCAGGTCATGATGTCATGATCTCACAGTTCGTGGGATTGAGCCCCACACCAGGCTCCATGCTGATAGCATGGAACCTGCTTAGGATTCTTTTTCCCTCTCACTGTCCCTCCCCATCAATCAATAAATAAATAAACTTAAAAAAACCTACTAGAACTAATAAATGACTTAGCAAGGTTGTAAGATGCAATATCAACATACAAACATGAATTGTATATCTAGGTACTACCAACAAACAAGTAGTAATTGGAACTACAAAACCAATACTATTTTTAATAGCATGCAAAACTCAAGTCCTTAGGGGTATACCTTATAAAAGGTGTGCAAGACCTGTGCATTCAAAATTACAAAGCGTTGCTGAAAAAAATTAAAGAAGATGTAAATAGAGGCATACCATGTTCATGGGTTGGAAGATTCAGTATTGTTAATGTCATTCTTCCCCAAATTTACCTATAGATTCCATGTTATTTCAGACAAAATCCCAACATGTTTCTTTTTGGTAGAAATGGAAAAGATGATTCTAAAGTTCACATGGAAATGCAAGAAGCCTAGAATAGTCAAAACTGCTTTGCAAAGAAAGAACAACATTGGAGGATTAACACAACCTGATATCAAGACTTATTATAAAGTTACAGTAGGGGTGGCTGGGTGGCCCAGTCAGGTAAGCATCCAACCGCAGCCTAAATCATGATCTCATACTTGGATCCTCTGTCTTGCTGTCTCTTCTCCCTCCCTGGCATACGTGCACTCTTTCTCTGTCTCTCTCAAAAATAATAAACATTTATATAAAAAAATAAAGTTATTGTAATCAAGATAATATGGTATTGGCATCAAGAAAGGCAAACAGATCTATGAGACAGGGTAGTAATTTCAGAAATAGCCATCCAAATGTAAATGGACAACTGTCTTTTTTACAAAATGTGAAGGCAGGTGACTGGAGAAAGGGCAGCCTTTCAACAAATATTATTGAACAAATGCATATCTGTATTCAAAAATAAAAACAAGGGACACCTGGGTGGCTCAGTCAGTTAAGCATCCAACTTCAGCTCAGGTCATAATCTTGTGGTTTGTGAGTTTGAGATGCGTGTTGGGCTCTGTGCTGACAGCTCAGAGCCTGGAGCCTGCTTTGGATTCAGTGACTCCCCCTCTCTTTATACCTCCCCCACTCATGCACTGTCTCTCTTTCTCAAAAATAAACATTTAAAAATACTTTAAAAAACAAAAACAAACTTTGATCCTTACTTCACACCATATACAAAACTTCACCCAATGTGGGTAATAGACCTAAATGTAAACCCCGACACTCTAAATCTTTGAGAAGAAAACACAGAAGAAAGCCTTTCTGACTTTGGGTTAGGCAAACCTTTATTATATATGATGCAAAAAGCATGATCCATAAAAGAACATATTGATAAATCGGACTTAAAAAATGTTAAATCCTGCTTTTTCACAAAATACTGTTAAGAGAATAAAAAGACAAGGCAAAGACTGGAAGTCAGTATCAGCAAGTCATATATCAGATAAAAAAATATAAAGAACTCTCAAAACTCAATAGTAAGAAAACAAAGAACCCAATTTACAAATGGGCAGAACTTATGCTTTACCAAAGAAGATATACAAATGCCAGATAAGCACATTAAAAAAATCTTCAACATCATTAGTCATTTGGGAAATAGATTTAAAACTACAGTGAGATAGCCACTATACATCTATCAGAATGGCTAATATTAAATACTGACCCAAAACAAGTGTTGGCAAGGATGTGGAGGAAATAGAGTTTTCATACAATTCTGGTAGGAATGTAAATGATAAGGCCACTTCAGAAAATAGTTTGGCAGTTTGTCAACAAAAACAAAAACAAAGCTGTCCATTCCCTACTAGACATTTACCGAAGAGAAAGGAAGACATGTGCTCATACATAGATGTATACATGAATGTTCACAGCAACTTGACTTGTAATTATGAAAACCTGGTATATACACACAATCAACAAATTGGTGTATCCATACAAAGGGAAACTATTCATTAATTAAAAGAATTAAGCCTTACAATATGGATGAATCTCAAAATATGCTGAGTGAAAGAAGCCATACCAAAAAAGAGAGTACACATTGTATATACTCATTTACAGAAATGTCTAGAAAATGCAAAGTAATCTACAGTGACACAAAGCAGATCAGTGGTTGCCTGAGGACTGGTGACGGGGCGGGGGAGGGGTGCGGTAGAGAGGGATTGATGACCAAGGGGCATAAGGAAACTTTTTGGAATAACGGGCATAGTATCTTGATTACGTTGATGGTTTCACAGCTGTAGACACATGCCAAACTTATAAAAATGCACAATTCAAGTGTGTGTGTTGTAACATATTTAATTTTCAAAAATCATGCTGGCTGCTGGTGGCAGAATGTATTGTAGGATGAGGCAGGAAAAAACACAGAAATCCCAATTAAAAGGGTTTTGTAGTAGCTGAAGAGAGAGGAGGTGGTGGTGGCAGCAGAGACCGAGAAGAAGCAGAGAGATTCAGACTGTATTTAATGGCTAGAATAAAGGGGACTTGGTAATGGATTAAGTGTGGTGGATGAAGAAGACGAAGGAAACACCAATTACTCTTGGGTTTGGGGCTTGAGCAATTGAGTGGGTGTCAGTACCATTTGTGGAGGATGAAAAAGACTAAAAGTCAGTTTGGGCAGTGTGGGGAGAGGTTTTCAAGGCCATGTGTTCTTTGAAATCCCATCTGTCGTCTGAACTGCATCATGAAATGCCTGATGTGTGAGTTAAAAATCTGGTTGCTGGACTCTACCTTAGACCAAATCAGAATCTCTGGGAAATGGATTTAATTGATCTCCCCCGGTCACTGAAATCCATACTAAAGTTGACAGCTATTGGATTTCATTTCTCCCTTCCCCTTTTCCCTCCTTCCTACTTCTTTTTCTTTCTCACTTGCTAGATCTCCCTGAAGAATTAGCTTAGGGGCCCCTGGGTGGCTCAGTTGGTTAAAGCATCCAACCCTTGATTTCAGCTCAGGTCATGATCTCAAAGTCATGGGATCAAGCCCCACATCAGGCTCCACACTGAGTATTGAGCCTGCTTAACATTAGTCTCTCTCTCCCTCTGTCCCTCTCCTCTGCTTATTCTGACTCTCTCAAATAAAAAAAAAATTAAGTTAGTTAAGTGAAGAAGGCACTGGAAGTATAACAATTATAAACACATAACACCTAACAACAAAGTCCCAAAATTCATGAAGGGAAAACTATTAAATGAACTAATAAATGAGCTCAGCAAGGTTGTAGGAGACTTGATCAATGTCCAAAAATCAACTGTATTTCTATACATTGCAATGAACAACCTGAAAAGGAAATTAAGACAATAAATCTACTTATAAACAGCAAATCATTTAATTTACAATAGCATGAAAAAGAATGAAATACTTAGGAATAAATTTTTTTTAATGTTTATTTTTGAGAGAGAGAGAGAGACAGAGGGTGAGTGGGGAAGGAGCAGAGACAGAGGGTGGCACAGAATTAGAAGCAGGCTCCAGGCTCTGAACTGTCAGCACAGAGCCCGACGTGGGACTCGAACTCACAATCTGTGAGATCATGACCTGAGCTGAAGTTGGACACCCAACCGACTGAGCCACCCAGGTTCCCCAGGAATAAATTTTTTAAAAAATTTTAATGCTTTATTTTTTGAGAGAGAGACCGTGAGTGGGGTAGGGGCAGAGAGAGAGGGATACAGAATTCAAACCAGGCTCTGGGCTCTGATCTATCAGTACAAAGCCCGACGCAGGGCTCAAACCCACAGTGTGAGATCATGACCTGAGTTGAAGTTGAATGCTCAACCTACTGAGCCACCCAGGCACCCCAGGAATAAATTTTTTTAAAAGGCCAAGTCTTATATTCCGAAAACTACAAAATATCATTAAAAGGAATTTGAGACATAAATAAGTGGAAAGATATCCATGGTATTAAATTAGAAGGTTTAATATTGTTAAGATGGCAATATTCACTAAATTGATCTATAGATTCAACACACTTCCCACCAAAATTCTCCTGTTTTTTCCAGAAATGGACAAGCTGATAAAATTCATATGGATATATAAGGTACCCAGAATAGCCAAACAATCTTGAAAGGAGAACAAATTTGGGGGGCTCATATTTCCTAACTTCAGTACTTACTGTGAAACTACAGTAACCAAGACAGTGTGGTACTGGCATAAAGATAGACATAAAGACCAATGGAGTAGGGACATCTGGCTGGCTTAGTCAGTAGAGCATGAAACTCCTGATCTCAGGGTTGTGAGTTCAAGCCACACATTGGGTATAGAGCTTATTTAAAAAAAAAAAAAAAACAACCAACAAACCCAACCTTTCAAAACAACAACAACAACACACCAATAGAATTCAGTCTAGAAATAAACTAAACCAGTTTTGGCTAATTGATTTTCAACAGGGATGCCAAGGCAGTCCAATGGAGGAATAGTCTTTTTTTTCTTCTTTTTTAAGTTTGTTTATTTATTTTGAGAGAGAGAGTACACAAAAGAAAGGGAGAGGGGCAGAGAAAAAGGAAGAGAGAGAGGGAGAGAGAGGAGAATACCAACCAGGCTCTTCACTGTCAGTACAGAGCCTGATGCAGGGCTTGAACTCACAAACTGTGAGATCATGACCTAGCGGAAATCAAGAGTTGGACACTCAACTGAGTGAACCACCCAGCCACTCCAGCAGAATCTTTTCAACAAATGGTGGGACACTGGAAATCCACATGCAAAAGAAGAAACTGGACCCCTACCTCACATCATACTGAAAACTTAAAGTGGGTTAAAGATGTAAATGTCAGAGCTAAAACTATAAAATTCTTAGAGGAAAATAGGTGTAGATCTTTATGACTTTGGATTAAGCAATGGTTTCTTTGCTATGAGCCTCAAAGCACAAGTAACCAAAGAAAAAATTGGAAAAATGGACTTCATAAAAATTGAAAACTTTCATGCTTCAAAGGACACTGTCATGGGACACTTGGGTGGTTTAGTCAGTTAAGCGTCTGGCTCTTGATTTTGGCTCAGGTCATGATCTCATGGTCATGGTATCAAGCCCCTTATCAGGCTCTGAACTGACAGCATCAAGCCTGCTTGGGGGATTCTTTCTCTCCTCCTCTCTCTCTGCCCCTCCCCTGCTCATGAGCAGGCATATGCTCGCTCGCTCTCTTTCTTTAAACTTTAAAAAAACAAAGAACACTATCAAGAAAACTATGGAACTATGGGAGAAATATTTGCAAATCATATATCTGCTAAGGGATTTGTGGTCAGAATATAGAAAGAACACTTACAACTCAATATGAAAAGGCAAATAATACCATTTAAAAATGTGCAAACGTCTGGTTTCAGTTCAGGGCGTGATCTCGCGGTTTGTGAGTTCGAGCCCCTCATCAGGCTCTGTGCTGACAGCTCAGAGCCTGGAGCCTGCTTCCCATTCTGTCTTCCCCTCTCTCTGTTCCTCCCCTGTTCACGCTCTGTGTCTCACTGTCTCTCAACAATACATACAAGTTAAAAGTTTTTTTAATATGAGGTGCCTGTGTGGCTCAGTTGGTTAAATGCCTGACTTGAACCCAGGTCATGATCTCACGGTTGGTGGGTTCCAGCCCTGCATCGGGTTCTGTGCTGACGGCTAGCTTAGAACCTGGAGCCTGTTTCAGATTCTGTGTCTCCCTCTCTCTGACCCTCCCCTGCTCATGCTGTCTCTAGCTCTCAAAAATAAATTTAAAAAAACAAAAAATTTAAAAAATAATACTAAAGCATTTAATTCAATGGTTCTTAGTATATTTACAATCAATTTTAAAACATTTTCATCACCTCAAAAAGAAACCCCATACCTATTAGCAGTCACTCCCCATTTCCTCCCAACTCACATTTCCCAGTGTGGGTAACACTAATCAATTTTTTGTCTCTATAGATTTGCCTATTCTGGACATTTCATATAAATAGAATCATATGTGGTCTTTTATGGCTGTTTTTTTTCATGTAGCATAAACCTTGTTTTCAAGGTTCATCCATGTTGTATAATATAATGAATCAATATTTGTATATATTGCAAAATGACCACAAGAAGTCTAATTAACATCCTTCACCATCCATGGTTATAAAATTTTTTTCTTATGATGAAAACTTTCAAGATTTAATCCCTTAGCAACTTTCAAATATGCAATATAGTATTAACCATAGTCACCATGCTGCACATTATATCCCTATGACTTATTTCATAATTGGAAGTTTGTATATTTTTACCCCTTCACTCATTCTTCTGCCCCCCCCCCCCACCTCTGACAGCCACCAATCTGTCTCTGCATTGATGAGCTTGGACTGGTTTTGTTTTTATTGTTGCTTAAAATTCCACATATAAGTGAGATCATACAGTATTTCTCTTTCTCTGACTCATTTCACTTAGCATAATGCCCTCAGGGCCCATCCATGTTGTCACAAATGACAAGATTTCATTTTTTCCCCTAAAGATTTAAAAATATAGTTTTAATGTTAATTTTAGAGAGAGAAAGAAAAAAACAGAATGTGAGTGGAGGAGGGGCAGAGAGAGAAAAAGACACAGAATCTGAAGGAGGCTCCAGGCTCTGAGTTGACTGTCAGCACAGAGCCTGACGCTGGGCTCGAACTCAACAAGTACAAGATCATGACCTGAGCCCAAGTAGGACACTCATCCAACTGAACCACCCAGGCGCCCCTTTTTTAAAAGCTTTTTAAAAAATGTTTATTTTTGAGAGAGAGTGCATGTGTGCATGAGTGTGGGAGGGACAGAGAGGGAGACACAGGATCCAAAGAAGGGCTCTGCATTGACAGCACAAAGCCCAATGTGGGGCCAAACCTACCAACTGTGAGACCATGACCTGAACCAAAGCCACTCAACCAACAGAGCCACTCAGGCACCCCCAAATTTTATTTATTTATTTTTTAATGGCTGGATAATAGTCTACTATGTGAGTGTGTGTGTGTGTGTGTGTGTGTGTGTGTGTATCACATTTTCTTTATCCATTTATCTATTGATGGACACTTGGGCTGTTTCCAGGTCTTGGCTATTATAAATAATGCTGCAATAAATGTGGGGGTGCATACATCTTTTTGAGTTAATGTTTTTATTTTCTTTGGGTAAATACCCAGAAGCAGAATTGTTGGATCAGATGGTAGTTCTATTTTTTAATTTTTTGAGGAACCTCCATACTATTGTCCATAGTGGCTGCACCAATTTGAATCATACACTTTAAACTGGTGAAATATATGGTATGTGAAATAGATCTCCATAAAATGTTATTTAAAAAAGACACACACACACCTAGACACACAAAGGCACTGTTTCTAAAGAAGGTCTTAAGTGGATTGAGCCACTCAGTTAAGTTTAAATAGGTGATGCTAGACATGAAATAGAGGAGAGTTAATAAAGAGCCCCCACAGAGTTCAGAGCATTGTTACTGGCCCAGTTTTACAGGTAGGGAAATTGAGCTGTGTAGAAATTTAAGGTCCTATAGCTAGTACAGAACGGAAGCCAGATTCCAACCTAGGAAGTTGATAGCAAAGCTGTCGCCCTTAACTGCCACATTACTCTGCATTCTGGAAACTTGTGATTCTGCTGTAAGATAAAGGCAAGGAGAACACCCACAACTGAAAATCTCTCCAGGACATGGCTCTCTCTTCCTAGGGCAACTCCTCAGTGCTCATCGGAAGCATCACCTGGATGTCTATTATCTGTTTAATAGACATTGTGGAAGTCTTGGTTCCTGCAATTTCTAGAGCAAAATTCAGGACAAAGCAACCCTTTTGAAGATATTCATCAGGCAGCTTCTCTCCTTCAGGGAAGTGATGAAGTGATGTCTGTCTACCAATGTGAATACTCAGCTGGGAACGATCAGATGGAAGGTTTTGTGACACAGTGCCTGAATGTCAGAGCAACCTCTGAAAACTCATAAAAACATGATTGCATGTAAGCTCTTCTGAATTTTCATGACTACCCAAAACAACACTCATTTATCAGTATAAATTTAATATAGCAGATTTCTACTTCTCACATTTCTGTGCTTTTATGTAAGTATAATGGTTTTGTTTGCCAAACCCTCATTGTTATCTGATTACCAAATGAATACAAAAACAGGAATCTTTCTTTGCATTTTGGACTATTTCTGTGAGCTAGATACCCATGTGTGGGATAATCCCAAGTCTTAAGGGTATGAACATTTTTAAGGTTCTTGATCCTTGTTTCCACATTACTTTGCAAAACGATTAAACCAATTTACACTCCCACCAGCAGTGTATGAAAATATATTTAAATGCAAATTCCAAGCTGCAGAGTCTCTTTTTCTTAGGTATTTCACTTAAAAATTTTTTTTAATGCTAAGCAAAAGCCAACCCAAGATGTTAAAAAAAGAAAGTCTGATATAAAAAAGGAGCAGATAGTTAAAACAGCTTGGGCATAAATAAGCTTTATAAAGGCCCAAGCAGGCTGATGAAAATTTTAAGGCATCATAGCAAAACACAATTCTGAAGGGACCATTAACAGTTTGGCTTAGATTAGGATAGCGACCGCCAAGAATGTTGGGCGTGGTCCATGTACCAAATTCTAGTTTAGAAAAAGCAGGGTATTTAATTTTTTTTAAGACTTCACTTTGTTCTAAAGACGATGAAATACCTAAAGGGAGGATCTTGAGAAGTAGCATTGTGTCTGAATAATCAATCCCGTGGAGATGAAATGAACCCACGCCCTCAAAACTACGGTCAGCGCTTATCTCTCCTACCCGGAATGTCTCGCCTCTGTAATCTAAGTCCAGCTTGCAACCACAATGACCGCCTCCACGTCTAATAATGGGGCACAGTGATTTGGGGGGGGGGGGCTCGTGGGAGCGGGGAAGGCAAGGGGAAGCCCAGACTCGGCGTACCAATCCACTGAATTCTACATAAATCCCAAAGGTGCCGGAATCTCAGCCTTCAGCCAGGACCCCTCACCCACCTTCGCCAGTTATCTGGGAACCAGCCCCGTCTCCGCCTACAAGGCTTCTATTACTTCTCTGTGCCCTCTCTGACCCGCTTCCCAGAGAAAGAGAAAGGGCTGACGCCCGAGGAGCCGCCAGAAACTCGATTTCGCCCCTCTCTACACTTCTCCTTTCCCACTTTTGTTCCTCCTTTTCTGCTGCCTCTCCCTTCTTCCCTCTCCTTTTCCCGTCCTCTTTCCCAATCCTTCCTCCACGCCTCCTTTCCCAGCCTCTTCCCCGGACAGATCCGCAGTTCGCCTCCGCTCCTCCCGCTCGGAGCTCCCTCCCCTCCTCTGTCCTCCCCCCACCTACAGCCCTGCGCTCGCGGCCCCTCCTGCAGCCAATCAGCGCGCGGCCTCCCGTGGCCCCGCCCCCGCCGGCCGTTCCGGGCGGGACCGGCAGAGCCCAGGCCGCGGGTGCGGAGGGC
>NC_043705.1:88353921-88367997 GCF_006229205.1 Suricata suricatta
GGCGGCGGGCCGGACGAGCGCCTGGAGGTGGCGGACGAGGCGCCGAGGGCCCCCATGGGCGGGTGTGTGGGCGCCCAGCACGACTCCTCGGGCAGCCTCAACGAGAACTCGGAGGGCACCGGAGGTAGGTGAGCGCCAGGGGGCAGCCTCGGCCCCCCATTGTTCCCGGCCAGGCCCGGCCACCTGTCCCGGGCCCGCGGGCCGCGCGGCCGGGGCCCCCGGAGCCCCTTTGTCATCCCCTCCTCCACGTCACTCCCCGCGCTCCGCTTCCGGCCGCCCCACCGGCCGCGGGGTCGCCCCTTGCCCTCCCGGCCCCCGAGGAAAGTCCTTCGCCCGCCGGGGATGTAGCCCTCGGCCTCCCGACCCCGCCGCCTAGGCTCGGGAAACTCGGACCAGAAACTGCCTTTCTTGGCCACCTCAGCCCCTCTCCAGCCCGTTTAATTATTCAGGAACAGGATGGCGGCGCTGGGGTTGCAGAAAAGCGAATGGATGGGGGGTTGGGGAGGGGAGCTTAATGCATTCCCTCCGACGGGCCCCGCCACATCTCTCCGCACCCTTCCTCGTTCGGCAGAGTTGGCCGGGCTCAGCTTTCCCGAGTTTCAGATGACAGCTGCCCTGGTTGGTTCCAGTTTGGCCATTTAAACCTGCAAGTTTCTGGAGCTTGGCTGGGGAAGTCTCAAGTGGCCACACGCGTTATTTTAAGGAGGGGTGGGGGGAACGGTCCGCCCGAGGAAAACGTGGCTTCTTGCTACGGCTTGCGGGTGTTGGGCCAGCTTGCTGTCGGGGTGGGCTAGTTAAATTCCTATCCGCCTTACGTAAAGGAAAATATGTAGGCTGAAAGTACAAATACAGGAGTCCGACTTAGCCCAGTGCTTTAAAAGTTTTCTAACACGGAACGCACTTCTCATTTACTGTAAATAGCAGTTCGCGGGGGACAGCCTTTTAATTCCATCGGCATAATAGTGTAACAGTCTAACAGGAAGATTAGTTCTCCCTTTACTTAATTGACCTTTGGCTGAGTCCGCTCTTTAGCTGGTGCAGAGGGCAGCATGTTGTAGTTAAAGAAGAAACAGCTCGGAATAGCAAAGATGACAGTGTTGGTTCCACACCAGTCTTCTGTTAGATGTCTTAGAATGTAAGGCGTATTTATAAGTTACTAAACTAAATCGTTTGGGGACGAGAGGGTTTACAACTTTTTCTTAAGCTAGCCTTTTATTTTAGACCAATTGCTTGCCTGGTCACTGGAGCTCCAGCTGTAAACTGTGTACGCCTGACGTGTAGCTGCTACATTTCCTGAATTACATGATAGTTGGCCCTGCCACTTGATTAGAATCTTTGGGTTTCCAGTATGATTAAAGCCTGGACAAATAGTTTGAGAGTCCAGTGAAGTGTGTGGTGAAAAAAACATTCCATGAAAACACTACTTAATAGTACACATCAAGGATCATGGCATTATTATTTGGTAGCACGTTAACAGTGAGATCCCCAGTGACAACGAAGCAGAAGATAAAAAGGGCATGATTTAAAACAGCCCTGGGTTAAGTTCAAATTGGGGGTCAAAATGATTCTTCCTGCAATTGAAGTATACTAGTATGAAATATACTAGTATGTGCTATAGATAGTGTTTCGTGGGTTTTGTTAGTTTCTTTTAAGATTTTAAATTTGGGGTGCCTGAGTGGCCCAGTTGATTAAGCATCTGACTCTTGGTGTCAGCTAAGGTCATGATCTCACGGTTTGTGGATTCCGTTTGTGGGTTCCGTTTGTGGGTTCGAGCCCTGCATCAGGCCATGCTCTGACCATGGAGCCTGCTTGGAATTTCCTTTCTTCCCCCTCGCTCTCTGCCCCTACCCTGCTTGCACTTTCTCTCTCAAAATCAGAAACTTAAAAAATATTTTTCAAGTAATCTCTACACTTCACATGGGGCTCAATCTCACAGCCCCGAGATCAAGAGTCACATGTTTTACTGGCAGAGCCAGCCAGGCTGCTCTGGTAGTGTTTAGTTTCAGTTAAATTTAATTTTTTTACACTCATTTAAAATTTTTACTAAGCATTTTTCTCTTCTTGGTAATGCATTTGACCCAATTTATTGAAAGCCTTTTGGTAATGTGACTATGACTGGCCAGGCATTATTAGCATGGGCCTTTAATAGCATGAAGTCTTAGCTTTTAGTAATTTATTACCAGGGGTATCTAGTTAGATAGCCATAGTGTTAGTTTCTTTGAGAATGGAGATCTCTGGACCTTAAGCTGCACTCTAACTTTCTAAAGTAAAATTTAGAACATTAACTTCTTCTGATGAGAAAGTAGGGGCCTCATGTATGGAGTGGAGGAAGGGGCTGCGTGGGTTAAAAAGATTGTTTTTAGAATTTAATTACAGAAGACTTTATTCTTCATTATTGTCATGATAGTTAAGAGTTAATTGCGGTTTAAAGGAATTAGCTCAGGTGAGTGTTTTAGGTTAACACATTAAATAGTTTTTGCTTATTATAGTAGGTTTTTGTTGAGAAGGGAAAGACAACTTTTCCTAAGGGCATTGGCACAGATCCTTTGCTTTTCAAACATAAAATGATAGTTTGTAGTTTTCATTTGGACATTTGGGTTATGAAAAATTCTTTTATCAACATGTAATAAAATAGTCTTCTGATGCCTTTCATGAGTTTTACATTCACAGTGTTTTCAAATCTCACCGTTTTAGATTGGTTTGACTTTTTTTTTTTTTTTTTTTTTTTTGAGAATGTGTGAGTTGGGGAGAGGGGCAGAGGGAGGGAGAGAGAATCCTAAGCGGGCTTCACGCTGAGCGCTGAGATCATAACCTGAGCCGAAATCGAGTCACGCTCAGAATCCGACTGAGCCACACAGGTGCCCCTAGATTGGTTGTACTCTTGAATATCAGGTAACCTTATAAAAACCTTTTTGACCATTTGAGATACTGCACTTTCTCTTTCCCTCAGATCTAAGTCTTTTGTGCATTCAAGTAATTGCATATAGGAGAAAAACTTCCTTACTAAGGGATTTACTTCTTTGAAGGAATTTGGGAAATTTTTGCAAAAGTGTGGAATACAGAAATTGCTTAATCCACATTATAAGATTTGTGTTTTATGTTATTTTGGAATCATTTGTAGTATCTTCCTCTGGCATATCTTGCCTAGAATTCAGTGTTTGAGTTTCAGCTAGTTTGACCATTTCTTAAAAGCTAATTTTCATCAAGACAAATATATTATGTACATTATATGTAATTATTTAAAAATTCACTTCAAGCTTCCGTGTTCTTAGAACATTTTTTAGGCAGCATATTCTGTATAGTTCTCTGCTTTATTATGATGACATTGTGATGCTGGGGTTGGAACTCAGGACCTCTAGACGAGGCTTTCTGTAGTCCATGGCATTGGCTAAGGAATCAAATGTCATGATTTTTAAAAATAAATACGTAGGGGGAAAAAAAACCCAGTAAAATGAAATTAGTTGAAGACAGTCAACTAACTTTTCTTATTTTGTTTACCTCTTTGATGAACTGAATGATGTAGAAAGTGGGTTCTCACTTTCTGGGTGTATCTTTTGTTTTGCATATTCAGTGATATCCCAGGAGGACTAACCCTTGGTGGTCACGAGTTTCCAGGCTTACAGCAGGATAACTGACTGCTGGGCATTCATTTCTTTAGTTCATAATGTCTTAAGAATATCGTGGAATTCTTTTGGGTATCCATTTATAGCAGCCTTATAGATACCTACTTGATGACTAACACTGGTTTTTGAATAATAACAACTACCATATATCCAGACAGATGTTGTGCTCAGTAATTGGGTTTTCTCATTCAGTCTTCAATGACTCTGGTACATGGATAATATCTCTATTTTATGCGTGGATTGAAGCCGCGAGAAATTCAGTTGCTTAACATCGCATTGTTTATAAATGGCGGTCAGAACTTGAACTAAGGGCTATGATAAAAAATGCTAGTTTCTCTTTTTTTCTAGTTTCATTTTTAAATTTGTGATAAAATATAAAATTTGCCATTTTAACCATTTAGTGGCATTAATTACATTCACAGTGTGCCACCGTCCTCATGTATTTCTGAAATGTTTTATCTGTTCAAACAGAAACTCTAGATCCATTAAGCAGTATCTCTTCTCTCCTCTCCCAATCCATGTTAACTTCTAAATCCAAGTTTTGTCCCTATGAATTTGCCAAGTCTAGATGTTTCATCAAAGTAAAATCATACAGTATTTACCCTTTTGTTTGTGATATATTTCAATTTGCATCGTGTCTTCAGGTTAATTCTGTGGTAGCAAGTATCACTACCTCATCCTTTTTATGGCTGAATAATATTCCATCGTATGTATATACCACATTTTGTTTATCCATTCTTCTCCATCCATTCTACATGGACATTTGGGCATCCACTTTTTGGCTATTGTGAATAAAATAATGTGGCTATGAACTTCGGTGTACAAAGAACTGTTTGAGTTCCTGTTTTGGGTTCCTTTGGATATAATATACATAGGCATGAAGTTGCTCAGTTAAATGGTTTACCTTTTTGAGAATCTGCCAAACTTTACCACAATGGCTACATTGTTTTACATTCCTGCCAGCAGCATACAAGTTTCTCCATAACTTCACCAATACTTGTCATTTCCCATTTTTTAAATGACTAGCCCTTGTAGTGGGTATGAAGTGGTATCTCACTGGTTTTGGTTTGCATTTCTTGTTTTTCTTTAATAGTTTTTTTATGTTTTTTTAAAATTTACTTTTGAGAGAGACGGCTCGAGCAGAGGAGGGTCAGAGAGAGAGGGAGATACAGAATGTGAAGCAGGCTCCAGGCTCTGAGCTAGCTGTCAGCACAGAGCCTGATGCGGGGCTTGAACTGTGAGATCATGACCTGAGCCAAAGCCGGACACTTAACCGACTGAGCCACCCAGGCGCTCCTGGTTTGCATTTCCTTAATGACTAGTGATGTTAGGCATCTTCTAATTAAAGTGCTTCTTGGACATTTGTTTATCTTCTTTGGAGAAATGTCTATTTAAGTCTTTTGCCTATTTTTTAATTGGGTTGTTTTGGGTTTTGTTGTTACTGTGTTGTGGGAGGCATTTATACTGTATATTAAACCCTTATCAGATACATGATTTGCAGATACTTTCTCCCACCTTAAGTAATCTCTATACCTAATGGGGAGCTTGAACTTAACCCTGAGGTCAAGAATCACATGCTCTACCAACTGAGCTAGCGAGGTGCCCATCTTTACCCTCTCTTGGTGCTGTCCTTTGATGCATAAAAGTTTTTAATTTTCATGAAGTCAAATTTATTTTTTCTTTTGTTGCCCGGGTTTTTGCTTTAAATGTATATTTAATTAATCCTTCGCTGATGAAGAAAGAATAAACGTATAACCAATAATTCATGTCTATCTTAACTAACATCTGCTTTCTTAACTATGAAAAGAAAGCTATTTTATTTTCCATCTTATGTGTTGAAAAGGTTGATTAGCAGTGAAATGGTTTTTTAAAAGTTGACAAAAGTAATCCATAAACCTACTTCAACTTCTTAATCAAGAGATGATTGTTACATTTTCTGTAGAAGCATTTTACAATCAAAAGGCATTGAGAACCCACAATATGCCCAATGTTGGATTGGTTGCTGCTGTTCCAAAAAAGGAATCATGATCTTATTTCTTGAGTATGTCAAAATCCTTTTTTAGGAAAGCCTAATAAAATATGCACACATGAGACAACTATAAAACACTGTGTAAACAGATAGATACACTGTAGGATAAACTGTGCAAGTGCTGAGGGAATAAAAGAAAACAGTGATCCGAGCTGCTCAAAGGCGGTCCCACTACCAGTAGTTTTGCGGTAACCTGTGGGTATGTAGGCCCCCCAGACCTAGTAAACCAGAATCTTCATTTTAACTAGATTCTCGGATGGTTGCTATGCATATTAAAGTTTGAGAAGGCTGGCACAGGATTGCTTACAGTGGGAAGAGATCAGAGCAAGGAACCCATTAGGGAAAAAATGGCATGACATGGTAATTTATTGGCTATAGGGCTATAGACAAGAAAGTAAAATACAGACAGTCCCTAACTTACGGTGGCTCAATTTTGGATTTTCCAATTTTAGAATTTTATGATGGTGCAAAGTGATACGTGCACATTCAGTAGAAACCATTACTTCGGAGTTTGAATTTCCATTTTTTCCATGGCTGATGATGGGTGGTATGCCACTCTCGTGATGCTGGGCAGAGGCAGAAAGTTGCAGCTCCCAGCTAGTCATGAGGGTAAAGCAACGGATACTCCTGCCATTCTGTTTTCCTTTCAGTGTGGTATTCAGTAAATTACGTGGTATTTGACACTTCATTATAAAATGGGCTTTGTGTTAGATGATTTTGCCCGACTGTAGGCTAATGTAAGTGTTCTGAGCACATGTAAGGTAGGCTAGGCCAAACTATCATGTTCTGTAGGTTAGTTGTATTAAATGCATTTTTAATTTTTTTCATTTACAATGGGTTTATGGGGATGTAGCCCTGTCATAAATTAGGGAAAAGCTATAGTCCCATGTTTGTGAATCTGAGTGGCCAGGAATATTGAGGTGGCTTGGCAGGTTTTGGGAAATAAGAAAGATCTATCTGAGGCAAGCTGTAGTCTGCCTTTTAGTATGCTAAGGTTCAGGTGACACAAGAATTTTTAAGTTGGGACATCATGTAGGGTGGTGCAGAAGTTTATATATGGAACGCCTAGATGTTCAGGATTAGGAATGTGGATTTTGGAGTCTCTCGGGAGGTTGACTGAAGGTATAAAAGTGAATGACTGCTATAAGTAAGTGAAAAGAAGAGGAAAGTACTCAGAATCGAGTCATGAAAATTTCACATGGCCTTTCTTATAATGATCAGAAAATAATTTGTTTTGGTAACTTCTCATTATAGTACGGTGTTTGCAGAAATACTCACATCATACTTAAGTAAACTTTTTGGGGATCCAGCCCCAGAATATACCAGTAGCCCTTTTGAGGTTGGATACTTAAGAACAAACACGTTTCTCTACAAAACACTGTTTTCTTTCTTTACCAAGAATACCATTCATATCTTTGCCCTGTGTATTCTCAATGCCCCATATATTCTACACATCATCTAACTGGTTTGTTTCTGGAATTTTCTTATGCTTTTACTCTTAGGACTGGGTCTATAATTAAAAATGAAGTAGAATTGGGCATGAGGAAGGCGGAAGGCTAGTCTGCCCTTCTTCCTAGTGTGATAGTTAAAGTAAAATTTTTTCATATTTTCTGGGCTGGTAGCTCTCAGGCTTTATAAGTCGGATGCATAAAATTTTATACCAATTGGAAAGAGACAGACATACTACGAAATAGGAGGCATTTACTTGGTATAAAGCAGAGGGTGCTTGGTTTTACCAGAATGAGTATAGTTGTGGGGAGAGGCCAAAAGGAAAATAGGCAGCAAGAAGGTGTATGTCAGAAATCCAGTGGAACTCTGGGTAGGAAGACTTGGTAGGTAGGAGAACTAAATTTAGGTCAGGGACACTACCGTTGGAAACTACTGAGATGTGGGGGAAGCTGAATCCTCTTTGGGAAGAGATTTAAGCACTCCAGTTTATATTAAAAATAGACATGGGATGTTGTAACCCCTACCTAATAAGCTACCCTGGCCAGTCCAATCTTGTTTTCAATTTTCTGGCAAATAAAAGGTTGACATTTTTTCCTAGTCAAGATTATCTTGGAATTTATGTTAGAATGGTATTTTTAAAGATTCTTGCTATGGATATTAAATGGGCTGGGTTTTTGGGTTTTTTTTCTTCTCTGATTTTATTTAGGAATCAGTTGATAGTACTGTATATTATGGGTAGAATCTTTTTGCCATTAGAAACGATAAGCATCTTCATTCTGACTTTTGATAACCCTAGTCTGTAACACCTCTTTTTTTTTTTTAACGTTTTATTTATTTTTGAGGGACAGAGAGACAAGAGCGTGAGCGGGGGAGGGGCAGAGAGAGAGGGAGACACAGAATCCGAAGCAGGCTCCAGGCTCCGAGCTGTCAGCACAGAGCCGGACTCGGGCCCAACCCACAAACCTTGAGATCATGACCTGAGCCGAAGTCGGCCACCCAACCAACTGAGCCACCCAGGCGCCCCTTGTAACACCTCTCTTTCTTATGGAGAAATTTTAATAGATGGATTTTACTTTTTGTGTGTGTGTGTGTTGTTTTTCAATTTTATTTTTAAGTAATCTCTGTACATAACATGGGGCTTCAACTTACAACCCTGAGATCAAGAGCTGCATGCTGTTCCGACTGAGCTGGCCAGGAGCCCCTATTTTTTTTTGTTTAAACATTCTTATTTTTAGTTTATTATTTATTTTGAGAGAGAGGAGGAGGAGCAAGTACAAGTGGGGGGGAGCGGCGGTGGTGGGGGGAAGAGAGAGAGGAGAGAGAGAATGAATGAATGAATGAATGGATGGATGGAAGAGAGAATGAATCTTAAGCAGTGAACATGCTGTCAGCCCACAACCCTGGGATCACGACCTGAGCCGAAATCAAGAGTTGGATGCGCAACTCACTGAGCCATTCAGGTGCCCCTATTTTTAAAATCTGATTTTCTTACCGCAAATGCAGAGCTTTGACAGCCCCTTGCTAGTGGCACTATACTCAGGTGAGTCTTCTAATAGGAACCATTATTGAGTTTTAGTAACTTGCAGTAAGGAACTTTTGCCATTGTGTTTATGAATTAGTTATGTATCTTGTGGCTCTTGACCAAGACACATTCTTGTTGTAGGAAAGCATTAGATTGATTTTGTTAAACAATATGATCATATTAGTTGGGCATGAAGATCAATTTGCTGATTTAGTGATTCTCTCATTTTTCCTTACTGCAGACCACCAGAATGGTTTACCTTCATTTGGTGGACCATCGCACCTGATTCTTCCCACCGCCCCTCACCATCCCTACCCAGCTTTCTGCTTCTGCTTATTGGGCATACTAGGCTATCAGCAAGCTCCTCGTGATACACTGGTAGTTCAAGGACCATAGGTTGAAACTTTACTAATGTGTATGTACTTAAGATGCATGGGCGTTGGCCAGGAACAATCAGCATGTATTTGCCTTACATCAGCCACTTTGACTTGCAGTCAGCAACAATCAAGTTTGTTTTTGAATATATTCCATATATTGAGCTGAGAGATTAAATATTGCTGAGTATACAACTGAGTGTTATGCTTTTTTTTTGCGTGTTTGCAGTAAAACTTTTAGGCATTTCCATTATAGCTCTGTTGTCAGAAATGGAATTTCTGTTGAAGTTAGATGCCTAAAGAAAAAAACTGTAATGTGTGAAAGTCATTTTAAGTGAATTTTACTTGTGTGAGTGGGGTCTTGATATACGTTGATTCAGGACTTGATTAAATAATGAATTCGTGACTTTTGAACTTTTCTCATGAAGTCCTCAAAGAAAACCCTTCAGGTAATTTTTTTGCATTATAAGTGGCTCATAGGTATGAGCCAGAGCAGGCCTCTTTGCACTGGTTCAGATCATTTCCATGCTTGTGGACTCTGTGACAAGAGTATCAAAGAGGCAGAACAACAGATAGTCCAGCTCACTTAGGCTTCATGATAAACTGTCACTTTCAACTCAGGGCAAACACCTTATTTTTTAAACTGAAACTTTTAGAAATAGCCAGCCTTCATTATTTCTAACTGCCATTACTTGTAGCTAACCACATAAATAAGGCCTGCTCTGTGATATCAAGTAGCTTATGGTCCAGTGGAGGAATCATACATTAATTAGGAAAAGTTTGAAAAGCTTCTACAGTGGGGTGCCCCAGGCTCAGTCGGTTAAGCATCTGACTTTGGCTCAGGTCATGATCTCATGGCTTGAGTTTGAGCCCACTGACGGCTCTGAGCTGTCAGCACAGAGCCTGGAGCCTGCTTCGGATTCTGTGTCTCCCCCTCCCTCTGCCCCTCCTCTGCAAATGCTCCTCTCATTCAAAAATAAACATTAAAAATAATTTTTAAAAGCCTCTACAGCAATGAAAAAAGTATTATGGAAGTTCAGAGAAGAGTGGGGAGGAGGGTCAGAAAGCTTCACTGAAGAGGTGATATAAGTAGTTGGTCTTGAAAGAGGAGTAGATAGAGACAAAGAAGGGCAGGAAATCACTTGTATAGCAATATGAAAAAACACAGCATTTTGGAGGACTGGCAAGAAGCTTGTGGAGGAGTAGGTGAAATGTGAAATTATTAAGATGTGTTGTCAGAGTTTTGGAAGGCACAGTTGCCATAACAGACCAGTTGCGAGACAGTGTATAGGTGATGATATTTAAGTGGATTGTGTACATCCAACTAGCTAATTCCCATTTAATGCTGCATTTGGAGATTATTTCATACAAAATTCTGATGGAGTAAGGTGTTACAATCTTTAGCAGATTTTTATTCTTTTGTAATTTTAATCGTACTGTCCCATATTAAGCATCAGGAATGTGTTTCGCTGTTTTACAGGCACATGGGGCGCCTGGCTTGCTCATTCAGAAAAGCATGTAGCTCTTGATCTTGGGGTCGTGGGTTCCAGCCTCACATTGGATGTAGAGGTTACTAATAAATAAATTTTAAACACATTTTTAATATGTGCATGTATGTGTATGTTTGTCCCAGACCAGTTTTTGTCTCTGGTCCTAGATTTCTGGCACATGGAAAGAGTTTGTGCTAAGATTCTACAGACCTGCCTGAGTTTTAATCTCTTGAAAAAAGGCCTGCATTGTCTGTGGTACCTTGGGCTCTGTTTCTTACATTGTTCAAGAGAATGGGTTAGATCATCTTTATCAAGATTATAGTATTTTTAGTGACAATTTTCAAGCATATTGAAAAATTAATACAATAAACATTTGAATATCTGTCACTTAGATTAAACTCTGTGTGTGTGTATGTCATGTGTGTGTTTAACTGAGAGTACAGACATCATGACACTTCAACATGCAAATACCATTATCAGTCCTAAGAAGATTATTACCTAAGACCAAGTCCATAATCAGAATCCATCAATTGTCACTAAAATGCCTTTTATAGCTTTTTTTTTTCAAATTAGGATCTATTTAGCATGTAGACATTGCATTTGTTTTTGTCTTTAATTTTTCAAAATCTAGAACAGCTCCTCCCCTTATATTCCCTAGGACATTTTTTTTTGAAGAGTATTGTAGAATGTACCACATTCTGGGTTTGTCTGATTGTCATTTAGTGTATTCCTCTAGCCTCTGTAGTTTCTTTAAACTGAAAATTAGGTAGATCTAATACTAACAGAATGTGATTATTTCCTACGCTGTACTAGATACAAAATCCAGACTTTCCCAGTTCTTTTCTGCTAACTTCCAATACAGGGACAATCTTTCATTACTGAATAAATCTGAACCTTATTTTCATTTTCCCACCTGGAGACAAGCTTAAGATCTACTCTCAGCCTGCAAGTCTGTAATACCCTATTAACTGTTGTCATCATGTTGTACATTATTAGATACTCAGAGTTTACTTTTTATAACTGAAAGTTTATACCCTTTGTGTCTACATTTCTTTCTCTGATTTTTATAAAACTGTTCTATCAGGGGTTTTTATTTTTTAAGTCTTTTTATGTTTACTTATATCAGAGAGACAGACAGAGTGCAAGCGGCAAAGGGACAGAGAGAGAGGGAGACAGAATCTGAAGCAGGCTCCGGGCTCAGAGCTGTCAGCACAGAGCCTGATGTGGGGCTCAAACTCACAATCCATGAGATCATGACCTGAGCTGAAGTTGGACGCTTAACTGACAGCCACCCAGGCGATGCTATCATGGTTATTTTTCAACATTACTTATCTTCTCGGAATGTAAGCTGCATTGGCCTGGTACTGACTTCATTATACTTAAGGCTTTATAATACCACAGACTCAATTAACAGTTGTGTGATACACATCTTTGACTTTATAATGGTGTTAGGGAGAAAGTAAAGTTCCCCTAATAGAAGACTTAATTCTAGAATGAGAGCTTTGTTAACTAGAACCATATAATGTAATAAAAAGCTCTAGTTCTACCTCTTGTATCTCATATGACCTTAAGTAAGTCACTTGACTTCCCCATTTCTTGTTTTTTTATCTATAAAATGAGTGTGTTTGTTGGATGAGACCAGTATACTGAAACTTTTTTTTTAACAGTTGAATCTCGCAGGGAACCTGGGTGGCTCAGTCAGTTGAGCATCCAGCTTCGGCTTAGGTTATGATCTCACAGTTTGTGAGTTCTAGCCCTGTGTCAGCCCTGCGCTGACAGCTCAGAGCCTGGAGCCTGCTTCAAATTCTATCTCACTTTCTTTCTGCCCCTCCCCAGCTTGCACTCTTTCTCTCTCTCAAAAATAAGTAACGGTTGAATTTCCTTTTTTAGGTATACCTTACATTGAACACTAAAGTATCAGCCTCAGCATTTCATTTTCTTTTATTTTGATTGTACAGTCACTAAAAAACAAAAGTAAATTACTCAGAGTCTCATAAAGTTCTATAGACTTTTTAAGTTTGAATCACTATCAACTATACTCAAAGCTTAAACAGTAAATTATGTCTTCTGATATTGTGACTTATGTTATATTTTCACTAAGCATTGTTAACTTTTTGTCATGAGAGAATGTACTGAGCAGGTGCACCTGAGATTGCTGTGACATTTAATGGGGCCCAGACATGGATAGTGCCCATTTGTGTATTTACTGGGTACAGTGTTCTATAGTGCCTGTTTTAATGAAAGGCACCAGCCAGAACTCTGGATTTCTCAATCAATGACCCATTTCAAGAAGTTCCCTAAGTTTCATTGTGCATAGAGCAAATAAGAGAAGCTTCATTCCAATGTTGCCGTGATTAGTTTCATGATGAACATGTTTCATGATGATCTGTATGTTTGAAATTTAACAATTGATGTGTGGGGTCTCGTTATGATGATTCTTAAAAATAACATATTTTACATATAATTTGAGTTATGTTTGTAGAAGTTTGAAGCAAGTCTTTTGTTTCCTTGGGTTCTTTGGAACCCATTTTTAAAATGAGGTGATTAAATCCTAGGAAAAATCTTTAACACATAATTTCAGTCAGTTTTTCTCTAAGGATAGGCATACTGTTGTGGGCATTGTATTAGATATTTGTGGTTTCATAGAATTACTGAAAAAATAGGACCAAATGAATTAAGTATATTACAATTTAGAGAACTAAAATGCAACCCAAGTTAATTTTAATGCTAACAAAACTTTAAGAGCAAACAAAGGAAAGGTAGCACATTAAAAATAGCAAAGGTAGGGGTGCCTGGTTGGCTCAGTCAGTAGAGCTTATGACTCTCCATCTTGGGGTTGTGAGTTTGGTCTGGGGGTCATGAGTTCAAATCCCCTGTTGGGTATAGAGCTTACTTGAAAAAGAAGGAAGGGAGTCAGTGAGGTGGGAACTGTTGTGCCTGTGTCGCCAACCGCCATCTGGTTTTAGATCTGGAAGTTTGTTTACTCCCCGCATTTGACTTGCCTTTGCCAGGAATTTAGAGAGTGGCTACAAACCCACAAGTGGTCTCTTTCTTCTGGAGCAACTTTGGCTTCCCAGCTGTAAGTGAAGCTCTTTCATTATCTAAGATGTGAACTTCACCTCTCAGCTCATTGGGAGCTTGGCCTACTCTTCTCCCTGTCTGACGCAGCTTCACTCTTCACCTTTTTCTCTGGGTGTGAAATATTTCAGCTCTCCAATTCGGGCACGCTTGTATTATCTTTAAACTTTGGAAGTTCAGGGGTGCCTGCATGGCTGAGTCAGTTAAGCATCTGACTCTTGATTTCATCTCAGGTCATGGCCCTACACGCAGTTGTAGGATCAAGCCCCGTGTCCGGCTACGCACTGACAGTGCAGAGTCTGCCTGGGATATTCTCTCTCTCTCTCTCTCTCTCTCTCTCTCTCTCTCTCTCTCTCTCTCTCTGCCCCTCCCCCCCTCAAAATAAATAAACAAACATTTTTTTTTAAAAAACTTTGGAAGTTCAGACAGGAAATGCTAATGGAAATGGGGTTGATAAATGTGTCCTTGTGTTTGAAAGATTTGACTGTGCTTATGAAGAACCAGAATCAGA
>NC_043705.1:88368097-88379346 GCF_006229205.1 Suricata suricatta
TCTCTCTCTCTCTCTCTCTCTCTCTCTCTCTCTCTCTCTCTCTCTCTCTCTGCCCCTCCCCCCCTCAAAATAAATAAACAAACATTTTTTTTTAAAAAACTTTGGAAGTTCAGACAGGAAATGCTAATGGAAATGGGGTTGATAAATGTGTCCTTGTGTTTGAAAGATTTGACTGTGCTTATGAAGAACCAGAATCAGATGATGCTGAGAAGAATCTAGGAGGTGAGGTCTGATGTCTGTCACATTTGTTAGTCAGACTTTGCTTATAAAAAGTGGACTATTTTGAGATAAAACATAAAAGGAATGTCAGTGAAAGAAAGATCTTTGCATGTAGTGAGGGAAGCTTGGCTTTGGCTTTTCTTTCTTTTCAAGGCCTTCATTGACCTTTTTACTTGGTATGTAAATATTTGCTGTGAAGTGCTTTTTTATAGGTTCTTAAAAATAGCATGTCCCTCATGGGTTTTTTTTTTTATATTTCTTTTAGAAATTATTTGTTTACTTGTTTATATCCTGTTGTGCCTTACAATATTATAAACTCTGTGAAGTCAAGGGCCTTGTCTGAATTAATGAATGGATTGTTATGACTTTTATCACTTGGAGAATGAAAAGTTTACTACTTGGCTTTAATTGTTTAATTTGGTTTTTGGGTAAAATTATGTTATTACTAGTTCCTTAGTTGTATGAAAGCCCATTGTCTTTAGAGACTCCTCACCATAATTAATTAACTCTGGGATAGATGGATATTTGCCCATTTGAAGAAAGGAGGCAGTGATCTAATTGGCTTGTTAAAGTCTCCCTGCTTATTTTGTGTTTATTTTTGTTATTTTCTCCTGTCATCCTTAACAAACCTAGTGATGATTTGAATTGCTTTGCATATGAAAAGAAAGTTAATTATATTTATAGCCCACCCAGCCCAGTGGATAGAATAGTTAGGCTGCCCTTGAGCTGAATTTGTGCTTACATTGAATGCAGCACAAATCCAGTTTTCGAATACAGCCTATATAGTATTCTATTTACAGGGAGTAATGAAGACACCCTTTGTGAATTTTCTGAATTTAGGGGTTTTTGTTTATTCAATCTGTGGGTTTTTTCCAGCAGACATTTTAGAGGATGGTAGAGGAGGGTAAAATTTGAAGTATTTTACTAAAGACAAATTTCATTTTGGGGGTCTAACCCACACTCCTCCATATAAAAAGTATAAGGAGCTTTGTGTTTGTGGGGGAAATTAATTATTCAAGTACAATATTATAACATGTAACTCTGTAACGCATGCCTTGTGTTATGAGATATTTAGTAATGCAAATATATTTCACACTTTTCATCCTGTTTTTGCATATCACAATCTCCCTTCCTGGCTGTTATTTGCACAGCAGACACATTTAGTATACCTGTGTGACAAGCCCCACATACATACTGTTTCAGTAGGGCGGAGCACAGTGGCTTGTAAGTAACATATACATAAGAGATACTTTTGAATGAGAGCTTGAAGTAATTCAAAGTAATGGCTTTTCAGTCATTTAAGGTTCACAAGTATAATTAACAAATGGGTGAGAAGAGCCACGATTGCAATACATAATCTTTTTCTTTGTTGTAATTTTTGGTTTAAAAATAAATCTTCACATTTTCTTGATTCTTACGAAGACCCTTTAAGGAAAGATGATGTTCATATCATCAGTTCACAGGGGAGGAATCTGAGTCCCAGAGAAATTTTGAATAAGGAATAAAACGAGTATCCCAAACAGCAAGCTCCATCTTCTGTTTTCTAACTCAGTCTCCTCTACAGATGGTGAGGGGTTTGGGTGGCCTTTTCTTTCCTTGCAGCAGAAGCATGTTTTTCCTTTGCGGCAGTAAACATAGTTGAGTTGAAGTTAATGGAATGTGTCTCTTCCGGACTCTTATGTTCACTCTTGTATCCAAAATGGAGATGACAGCAGTAAAAATATGAGGTGGGTAATTAATTGTCTTAGATCTTAATCAATAAATTATATTGCTTTTCACAAGATAGAAAGTTGGAACGAAGATCTTAATTATCTAAAACTGGTCAAATAGAAAAAAGTGTTAATCTTGTTCATCTTTTGTGCCCTTTTACTTGGTCATCTTTTGCACTTTTACTTCTGCCTCCTAACCTAGACTGAATGTTTTCATCTTAAAATTCAGTGTATTTTTTAAAAAATTTTTAATTTTTATTTATTTTTGAGAGAGAGAGAGCGTGAGCAGGGGCTGGTCAGAGAGAGAGGGAGATAGAGAATCTGAAGACAGACTCCAGGCTTTGAGCTAGCCATCAGCACAGAGCCCGCCATGGGGCTCGAACTCCCAAACCATGAGATTATGACCTGAGCCGAAGTCGGACGCTTAACTGACTGAACCACCCAGGTGCCCCAAAACTCAGTGTATTCAAACATGACTTGAACTTGAACTTAGCAGTTGACCTGTGGGAGGGGGAAGCTTCCTTGAGTTTCTGAAACTACAAGAAAAGAAGGATTTGTTTAATCTGAAGAAAGCTTAATAAAGTCTTTCTAGGCCTGTGCTCTGAAATCACCCTTAGTATAGAAGGATTAGAAAGTCTGTCTCTGATCATAAAGTGGTGATCACTCCAAGGGGTGAGTTGAAGGAGGTTACATTAAAGTTCTTTCTAGTTGGTATATCTAGCAGTAAAGGATGGGGATTGGAACCCAGGAGTGAATAAGTGTTTATACTTAAAATGTCAGCATATGAACACTTGAACCACCTTCTAGTTTTATGGCTGATAAAAGGAGCAGAGACCATCCCTGTCCTGAGTGTGTCTTGCTCTGGAGGAGGAGAGGGAAACTCTGTTGGTTTCCTTACAGTTTCATTATGGTCGCTGGTGCATTTTCTGGCAGTCCTCAATACATTTCTGCCTTGAACTTTAGTTACCGTGAAAATAAGGATTTTAACTTGGACGACTAAAAGGCTTTTGGAACTTTAGTCATCGTTGTATTACCAAAAATTAACACATGGGACCTATTGAACACACCATTCTGCGAATTTGGCTTTTGCTTCTCTGAGTTTGTTATGGTTGTGATGATTGCATCCTGTTGTAGGTACCTGTGTCTTCTTCCTAAATGACTCAGAGTAGTTTATATGTCCTTTAAAGTCTCATAATTTTGAAGTGAAAAATTGATATATGTGCTACTACATATATGAGTAGGACATAATGAAAAGGAATTTGAGAAACAGTAAAATGAAACCCAGTACTTCTGGAATGAACATTGACTAAGACACGTCAGCTGTAACAAGAGCTTAGAGAACGGGGAGAGTCGCTTATCCAGTACTGAATGCAATGTGATGCCCTTGGAGGCAGGAAGGAGAGTGTCTTTTTGCATTGGGTCCATCATGGGGTAGAAAATAGGTTCTTGGTTTGTATTTTTGTTTTCTGTATACCAACACTAAATAATACTGACTAAAAATTATAATGTAACTGCATAGGCTGCATAGGGCAAACAAATGACTGAAAAACATTTAACTTTTCTGGAACAGTTGGTCCTTAAGCATTTTAAGAAGGGAATAATAAACAGGTACAGAACTACATTTAAATGGTAGGGGGAGGTTTTTCAGTTTGGAATAAGGATGAATACTAAAAGCCTAAATACTAGAAGTGTGAGACGTTCTGCACTTATTTATTTAAAAAATACTTCTTAAGTGTTTATTCATTTTTGATAGACACAGAGTGTGAGGGGAGAGGAGCAGAGAGACACACACACACACACACACACACACACAATCTGAAGCAGGCTCTAGGCTCTGAGCTGTCAGCACAGAACCTGATGCAGGGCCTGAACTCACGGACCATGAGATCATGACCTGAGCTGTCAGATGCTCAACTGACTGAGTCACCCAGGTGCCCCAGAGCGCCACCATTTATTAAAGAGGGAGGAAAAAGAAGTCTTCAGATGAAATATCGAGGGAAATTAAAGAAAATTAAGATACAGAATAAAATTTAGTTTCCATTGAAAAATAGTTCTGATTTAATAATAGGTAGTATAAAACACATTGGCAAGTTATTTTCGTACTGAAGTCTTGAGGGAAAATGCTATACAATTTTAATGGGTCAGAAAGTATTGACTAATGATGTCTTTGCGTTTACTCCTGATACGGTCTAAAAGCTACTCATAACATTACTACACTAAATCAAACCTGGATCACTTTGCCTTCTAGGTAAGAAAGGAGAGTAATTGAAACTTTTGCACACATGCGGGTACACATATTCACGTGTGAAATATGTATATGTATGTACAATCTCTTTTTTAGTATATTCTTAGATATAGGCTCACGTTTTATAGGAGAACTTGTTTAAGACTAATTTTTTCTTATGTATATATTTATAGCCATTTAAAAAACTTTTTAAGAACTCTTTATGGGGCACATGGGTGACTCAGTCAGTTAAGTGGCTGACTTTGGCTTAGGTTGTGATCTCACAGTTTGTGAATTCAAGCCCCGCATCAAACTCTATGCTGGCAGCTCAGAGCCTGGAGCCTGCTTTGGTTCTGTGTCTCCCTCTCTCTTTGCCCCTCCCGCGCTCATGCTCTCTGTGTGTCTGTCTGTCTCTTTCTCTCTCTTAAAAAATAAACATGAGGGGCGCCTGGGTGGCTCAGTTGGTTAAGCGGCCAACTTCAGCTCAGGTTATGATCTCATGGTTTGTTGATTCGAGCCCCACATAAGGCTCTGAGCTGATAGCTTGGAGCCTGGAGCCTGCTTCAGATTCTGTATCTACCTCTCTCTCTGCCCCTCCCCTACTCATACTCTGTTTCTCTGTCTCATAATAAATAAACATTAAAAAAATTTAAGAAATAAGCATAAAAAATAAATGCACTCTTTGTTAAAAAAATTTTTTTAAGTCAAAAAGCATATTTAAAAAGCTTAGGTGGCTGAGTCAGTTAAGCATCCGACTTCAGCTCAGGTCATATTGTGGATTGTAAGTTTGAGCCCCGCATCACTCTCCACTGACAGTGAAGAGCCTGCTTGGGATTCTCTCTCACTCTCTTCCTCTCTCCCTCTCTCCCTCTTCCTTTCCCTCCCCCTCCCTCCCTCTCTCTCTGCTTCTCCCCTGCATGCGTACTCTCAAAATAAATAAACTTCAAAAAAGCTTATTTAAGAAAAGGTAAATCACATTTATCCTAATACCTAACATAAATATTTTGGTGTCCATTCTTTCATGCTCAAGTTATGTGCTGTATGTATAAAAGAGAGGGAGAGTGAGAGCAAAAATCAGGTCATAATGTTCAGAGAAATGCAAAGTGCTTCTTAAAGTTATTCCAGCTATGCTTCTAGAGCAGTTATGACTTCTAGAGCTTGGCATTACTGATGTTCTGGGATATAACAGAAATGTCGTTGTTAGCTTTTCATTTTGGGAAGGTTTATCAGTATTTTTTCTAAAATAGACCTGGCTGTCTGTTTTGTAGAGTCACCACAGTGATGTGAGGGATGTGCATCCCAGGACTTAATCTGAGAAAATGCAGTGTAAACTAGAACAAAAGGAATACCCTGCTATAATCGGGCAAGTTACCCAATGTGTTTGTGTGGGCAGTTTGTGAAAATACAGTATTTCCTAGGACGTTACATCCTTGTGAACAGTGCAGTTCAATAAGCTAAAAGTAAAGCTTGGAATTTTGTAATGGACATAGCGATAGATGGAATTTAAAATAATTAAGTGACATTCAAAATCTGTCTTGTTCCATGACTGACCTCAGTGCGATACAGTTTCTAGTAGTTTTTCTGTTCCTTTGATTGTTTGCATGAACTATCACTTTCTTATAACTTGGTGGAGAGAGAGAGAATTGATGATTGAGTTCTAGTTCTGCTTTACTGATTTTGTGGTAAAATCTTGGACAAGCCAAAATGTTCTGGGGTTCTGTTGAAGGTGCTCTTTGATTCTTACCAGTTCTTAAAACTAAGTGGGCTTTGATTGTACTTAGAAACTAAAAGATTTGGCAAATGACTATAGTTCAAGTGAAGTGCATTTGCTCACATTTTTGCCCAACAGTTTCTCAAGCAAAGGAAACTTTTCAGATTGAAAATGGAGACTCCCCTGAATAAAGAGTCCGATGGGTCACTGGTTGGGACAGTCACCAACGTGCTTTTGGTAATTGATGTGTGCTGTCTGGGAAATTGTGTATAGTTTGGGCACTTACAATCCATGCCAACTTGCTATGCCATCCTAAGCTCTGCTTTACACCTTTAACCTTATGGAGTCCTGCCACCTTATGGATGGATTATCATTTGGGTTCACTTTGGGAGGGCAGGTGAAGGTCTAGGACCGTGTTGAACATTAATCCAGGAACTCTTAAAGCCATGAGGTAGTACAGTCCTAATGGCTTAACAATATGAACCCTGGAGTCAGTCAGTCTGGGTTTGAGTCCCAGCCGTGCCATTAGTTTTGTGATATTTGGGAGATTTTTTATTTTTATTAATTTAACAGACATTTAGGTATTTTTTTTATATATGCTAGGCAATGTTCTAATTGTGTGTGAAAGAAATACTACCTCATTAAATCTTTGTGAACTATCCAGTTAAACTTACTTTATTTTTGCCATCTCCCTTATCCTCCTCCCTGCCTAGGTATTTTACCTTTCAAGTTTGCTTTCTCATTTTAAGATGGATATTATACTGGAATTGAGAACATTCAGTAGGATGGTATATGGATAGCACTCTACACAGTGGCTGGGCCATGGTCATCATTCTCTGTTGACTTACTGTTTCCGAGAAAAGCAACATGGTGTGGCAAACTGCTACCTTCTTTACCCGTGATGCAACAATCAGAATGATAGGGGTCATTCCCTGCAGAGTCTTCTAAATGCATACGGGGAGCATTCCTGCAAATTCCTGAAGAATTTGAGTTGGTCAAGGGAAGTCTCCAAGAGTCTCACTCCATCCAGACACAGTTAGCACCTTTACAGTGCCCTGCGGCTTTGGCGCCCAGTGAGATCTAGGTTAATACAATGGTTGCTCTCCTCAATCCAAATTTGTATCTAAGGGAATTATCAGAGTCACAGATCTTTTTTGTTTGTTTTACTTTATTTTAAAATAATGTTGAAAAAATGTTAGGAAGAACTGTATACCCTTCATCCAGATTTCCCTAAATGTTACATTTTGTCACATCTGCCTTATAAAATTCCTTCTTCGTATATACATGCTTGTGTGTAAGTACCTTTGTTTTCATTAACCATCTGATTAAGTTGGAGACAGGAAATCTTTTTACCCCAAAATAGTTTAGTATGTATTTTTCTTCAAGAGCAAGGACATTTTCTTATAGAACCACAATATAATGATCAAAATCAGGACATTAATATTGATGTAATGCTAATATTTGCTCTGTGGACTTTATTCAGTTTCACCATTGTCTTTCTTAGTATTCAAAGAAAATCACCCAGGATCATGCATTGTGTTTGGTTGCCATATCTTTTTAGTCTACTTTAATGTGGAGTGGTTTTGGAGACTTTATCTTTCATGACGTTGGTATTTTGAAGTATACAGACCAGTTATGTGCGTTTCAAATGTACAGGCAGAGTGTTCCATTCATTTGAATTTTCCTGATGTTTCCTCATGCTTGGATACCTCATGATTAGGTAGTCCAGGTAAGAATCCCACAGAGATTGTGTCCTTTCTAGTGCATGATGTCAGGAGTCACATAAAATCTGTTTTTCCATTATGGGTAATATCAATTTTGATCACTTCTGATGCTAGCCATGTTTCTTCACTGTAAAGTTAACTTTTTCCCATGTGCAAATAATAATCTGGTGGGGGGGGGAGTATCTAGTAGGAAGAATGAATATATGTGAATATTTTGTTTTTTAACAGGTACTAGTTTTAGCATCCATTTATAATTCTTGCCTCAAATAATTACAGTGGTTGCCAAATGGTGATTTTCTTTCTAATTTCATCACTTCTTTTAATTATTAAATTTAATGGAAGAAAGAGCCCTCTTGTCTCCTCCATTCATTTACTTACTGTATTAGTACAGACTCGTGGTTTTCTATTTTATTTCATGAGGCATAATCTGTTACTATTATTTATTTTGATGCTTCACTTGTACCATATTGGCCAGTAGGAGCTCTTCCAAGCTGGCCTCTGTTCTTTTTATTTGTTGAGCACTTCTTTGTTTTCTTGCATAACAAGATGTTTCAGGCTCATCTTGTATTTTTACCTGTCACAGTCCTGGAATCAGCCAGGGATCCCTGGTTCCTTTTAGTGAAATGATAATCTGGAAGCCAGGGTGTAGATTCCAAGTGTGTTTGGTACTATTGGAGTGTCATTGCTTCTAGATTCTCTCAGTGAAAAGAGTTATGATAGATAATAAATATGTAGATATATAGATACAGATACAGATATATCCCTAAACACAAACAATATATATGTGTAACACACATTTTTATCTTTTTATGTATTAAAAACAGTGAGTTCATAATGATATCTAGCATTCCCCTGCCTATATTCACAATTGTGTCTCTTAACAGTGAAAAAATTTGGCTCTCACTTTCTATATATTTATTTGTTTACTCAGTCTTAAAACACATATGTTGTAGTTTTGGAATTGCTAATTCATTTTATTGTGAAAAGCAAAACTACCACTGGGATGGTTTACAGTTTTTTAAGTCTGTAGCTTATGGGGTAAAATTACTAACAAAAGGAGTGCCTGGGTGTCTCAATCAGTTAAGCTAAGTGTCCAGCTCTTGATTTTGGCTCTAGTCATGATCTCACTGTTTGTGGGATCCAGCCCTGCATAGGGTTCCTGTTTAGGACTTCCTCCTTCACTCTGCCCCTCCCCAACTCACACTTGTGAGTTTGCGCTCTCTCTCACACTCTTGCAAAATAAATTTTAAAATAAAATTGCTAACAATTACTGTCCTCTGAAATTTAGGTTAGGTACACAGTTGGTTTTTTTTTTTAAGTTTATTTATTTGTTTTGAGGGGGGGGAGAGAGACAGAATATGAATGAATGAATGAATGAACGGATCCCAAGCAGGTTCTATCTACACTGTCAGCACAGAGCCTGATACAGGGCTTGAACTCACAAAGTGTGAGATCATGACTGGAGCTGAAATCACGCTTAACTGTTTGAAGTACGTAAGTGCTCCAGGTGCCTCAGGTACACATGCTTTAACATAGTTATGTTAATCTTTGAAATACAGCTAGATTCATTTGTTTCTGTTTGTGTTCCAGTTTTAGTTTGTCCCTTCATTGTTGATTTTATTTGTTTATTTGAGTATGTGTAGTGTTAACATACTTTTAAAAGTTAGACTAGACAAAAAGATACCCATTTCTACTACTTACCCATCTTCCCATTATTTCCTTTCTGTTTCCATCCACCTTCTGTAAGTAACCAGTATCATTGGTTTCTAGTTCACTCTTCTGTTTCTTTTCATATAAATGAGCTGATACGTATCTGTCTTCTTTCTTCCTTTTCTTCCTCTTCGGTTTTTCTTTCACTTTCTCATTTTCCTTTTTCTTTTTTCATTATAGGACTTCTTTTGAACAGTGAAAATTTGGTTTCCCAGTAGTAAGTTTCTTAGCTCTTACCTTGTCATTTTCTTGATCTTAGAAGGTAAGCAGCATTTCTTCATTATCATGTTTTCAGTGGGTTTTTTTTCATGATTTTTTTTTACCATTTTGCAGAGGTGCCCTTCTGTACCTAGCTTTATGGGTGTTTTTATCATGAAAGAGTATTTGGTTTTTTAACAGGTCCTTTTTTTGCTTTCATAGAGATGCTCGTGTGTTTTTTCTTCATTCCATTTGCTGTATTAATTACATTTATTTTCTTTATGTTGAACCAGTCTTGTATTATGGGGACAAAGTCCACTTAGTCATGGTATATAATCATTTTAATATGCTGTTGGAGTCAAGTTTGCTAATATGCTGAGGATTTTTGCATTTATCTTCTTAAGGGATCTTGGTCTGTAATTTTTTTTTGTAGTGTCTTTGGCTTTGGTTAGGGTAATGCTGGTCTCATAGAATGAGTTAGAAAGTGTCCTGTACTCTTCTATTTGAAAGGAATTGGTGTTAATTCTTTAAATGTTTGGTAGAATCAACAGGGAAGTCATCTGATCCTGGGCTTTTCTTTGATGGGAAGTTTTTGATCATTGATTCGATCTCTTATTATAGATCTGTTCTTGTTCTCTCTCTCTCTATTACTTATTTAGTATGTGTGCAAGCAGGGGAGGGGCAAAGAGAGAGGGAGAGAGAATCTTAAGCAGGCTCCAAGCTCAGCACAGAGCTCGAGGTGGGGCTTGATCTCATGACTCTAAGATCGTGACCTGACCTGAAATCGAATCAGACACTTAACCAACTGAGCCACCCAGGTGGCCCTCCTTTTTTTTTTTTTTTTTTAAAGATTTGTAATGTGGGGCTCGAACTCCCATCCCTGGAGATCAAGAATCACAGACACCTGACTGAACTAGCCAGGTGCCTTTCTTTCTTCTAAGTCAGTTTTGATCATTTATTTCTGAAAACTTGTTCATTTCATCTAGGTCATTTAGTTTGCTGGTGTACAACTAACTGTTCATAGTATTCTAGTATTATAATCTTTTTTATTCCTGTAAGTTTAGTAATAATATCTGTACTTTTGTTTGTGATTTCAGTTTTTTTTTTGTCTTCTCTCTTTTATTCTTAGTCAAGCTACAAATTTGACACTTTTGTTGATGTTTTCAAAGGACTAATTATTGGCTTTGTTGAATCTCTCTGTTGTTTCTCTGTTCTGTATTTTATTTACCTCTGCTCTAATCTTTATTATTACCTTGCTTCTGCTACCTTTGGGTTTACACCTTAGTTCCTTAAGGTGTGTAGATAGGTTATTGATTGAGAGCTTGCTTTCTTTTTTTTAAAATAGTTTATTATCAAATTGGTTTCCATACAACACCCAGTGCTCTTCCCCATAAGTGCCCTCCACCATCACCACCACCTCTTTTCCCCCTTCCCCTTCAACTCTCAGTTCATTTTCAGTATTCGATAGTCTCTCAAGTTTTGCATCCCTCTCTCTCCCCAACTCTCTTTCCCTCTTCCCCTCCCCCTGGTCCTCCATTAGGTTTCTCCTGTTTTCCTGTTAGAATGCAAACATATGGTATCTATCCTTCTCTGCCTGACTTATTTCGCTTAGCATGACACCCTCAAGGTCCATCCACTTTGCTACAAATGGCCATATTTCATTCTTTCTCATTGCCATGTAGTGTGTATATACCGTTGTGTATATATACCACATCTTCTTGATCCACTCATTAGGTGATGGACATTTAGGCTTT
>NC_043705.1:88379446-88383019 GCF_006229205.1 Suricata suricatta
CTTTTCACAGATGACATGATACTCTACATGGAAAACCCGGCAGACTCCACCAGAAGCCTGCTAGAACTGATCAGTGAATTCAGTAAAGTTGCAGGGTACAAAATCAATGTACAGAAATCAATTGCATTCCTATACACCAAAAATGAAGCAGCCAAAAATCAAGAAACTGATCCCAATCACGATTGCACGAGAGCTTTCTTTTTAAATGTAAACATTTATACTTCCGAATTTGCCTCTGAATATTGCTTTTGCTGTATCCCATGAGTTTTTGTATTTTTGTGTTTGTTTTCATTTGTCTTTTCTCATTTCCTCATGATTTCTCAATTGATCATTGGATATGAATGTGTTGTTTAATTACCATATATTTTGACTTTTCCGGTTGTCCTTCTTATTGATTTCTACCTTTATTCCATTCTGGTTAGAAAATATATATATTGTATGATTTTAGTCTGAAGTTTATTGAGAGTGGTTTTGTGGCCTAATTTATTATTCTGACCTAGAAGATATCGATGTGCACTTAAGAAGAATATGTATTTTTGCTGTTGTTGGGTGGAATGTTCTATATACCAATTTCTGTTAGATTTAGTTGGTTATGATATTGTTAAAGTCTTCTGTTTATTGATGTCTGTCTAGATATTCTGTTCGTTTTTGAAAATGGAATATTATCATTTCCAACTGTTGTTGTAGAACTTTCTCCCTTCAGTTCTATCAGTATGTCCTTCATATATTCTGGGACTCTGTTGTTAAGTACATATATGTTTATAATTGTTATATTTTCCTGATAAATTGACCTATTTATTATAAAATGTCTTTCTTTGTCTTTAGTAAAAATGTTGTGTTAAAGTCTATTTTGTCTGATATAAGTCTAGTCATGCCAGCTCTCTTTTGGTGATTGCCTGCATGGTATATGTTTTTCCATTTTTTGCTTTCAACTTAAATGTGTTTTTCATTCTAAAGTGGATCTTGTGGACAGCATATAATTGAGTGATGGTTTTTTTGTCCAGTTCTGTAAATTTCAGCATTTTTAAGACAAATTAAAAAAAATTTTTTTTACATTTATTTATTTTTAAGAGACAGAGATAGAACACAAGTAGGGGAGGGGCAGAGAGAGAAAGAGACACAGAATCTGAAACAGGCTCCAGGCTCCAACTGTCAGCACAGAGCCCAATGCAGGACTTGAACTCACAAACTGTGAGATCATGACCTCACCAAAGTCAGATACTCTTAACTGACTGAGCCACCCAGATGCCTCTAAAAAAATTTTTTTTAAGTAATCTCTATGCAGAACGTGGGTCTAGAACCTACAACCCCAAGTTCAAGAGTTGCATGCTCTATGACTGAGCCATCCAGGTACTTTTGTAAATTTCAACATTTTGATTAGAATGCTTAATATTTATATTTAATGTTATTACTAGTAAAATAGGATTTATTCTTACCATTTTCTGGGGGTGTTTTTTGCTATATGTTTTATTCCTTTTTTCTTCTATCCTATTAATGGTTTATTTTGTGTTAAATAGATATTTTCTGGTATATCATTTTAATTCCTTTGTCATGTCTTTTGCTATATATTTTTGAGTCATTTTCCTAGTGGTTGCTCTGGAGATTATAATTAGCATTTTAATTTATAACAGTCTAATTCTAATTGAAAGCAATCTAATTTCAGTAGCACGTAAAAACTTTTACATAGCTTTTTCCCCTCCCTCCTTTGTGCTGTTATTGACATACAAATTACATCTTTATACAGTAAAACCTTGGATTGTGAATAATTTGTTCTGCAAGTGTTCTGTAAGATGAGCAAACGTTTCTAATACATTTTAACTTGATAAGCGGGCAATGTCTTCCAATACAAGTAGTAAGTGGCACCAAATGTCACATGATCACAGCTGAGCCAGTGGTTCATTTTCTCTCTCTCTCTCTCTCTCTCTGTCTCTGTCTCTGTCTCTGTCTCTGTCTCTCTGTATCTGGAGGATTGAGGGTAATTATCTCCCATGCTCGATGCTCGGTCTCAGGCTATGGTGTTTGGCAGAAACCAGTGATTTTTCAGAACCTTAGATGGTGCCCACAATGGTCACTAGTGTATTTTTGGTCACTTCAAAGCACCGATGGACAGTCCTTTGCTTTTCTTTTTCTTAATTTTTTTATTGATGTTTACTTATTATTGACACAGAGAAGAAACAGAGCATGAGTGGGGGAGGGGCAGAGAGAGAGGGAGACACAGAATCTGAAGGCAGGCTTCAGGCTCTGAGCTGTCAGCACAGAGCTCAACGTGGGGCTTGAACCCACAAACTGTGAGATCATGACCTGAGCCAAAGTCAGACACTTAACGGACTGAGCCACCCAGGGCCCCTGTTCTTTGCCTTTCCATACAAGAGTAAGCTTCGGAATGCTATGCTTCATTCTAGGTCAGGCTGCTTGCAGATTCAGACCCTTTCCTCTGCTGCATCATTGCCAGTTACATTAAATAGAGTATATAACAAGAGTTTATTAATACTATACTGTAGTCAACATTTTTGTGAACATATACAATGGCCCCCATGCAGAAAAAGATTCCATTGAGCCTATAACAGTGATTCTCTTAGTGATAGCAGAAGTCCTCCTACACAATAACTCTCCTTACTCTTGTTTCCCTTATATCAGCCACAGAGGTAAGTGCAGGTTAATTTGCTTATTTTTCTTTGTATTGCATATTTTCTTTATAATTTTGTATCATAGTGTTGTGATCATTTTTATATGAACATTTTTCCATTGTAGAATGAATCATCTGAGTTTCCATTATTTCTTATGGGGAAATTCGCTTTGATATATAAGTGCTTTAGATTACAAGCATGTTTCTGGAACGAATTATGCTTATAAATCAAGGTTTTATTGTACATTGTATGCTCATCACAGATTTATAATAATCGATTTATACACTTGTCTTTTAAAGCAAATAAGAGGAAACAATTTCAAGTGAAAAATATTTGCTGGTTTTTATATTGAATTCTGTAACCTTGCATATGTAAATCCATAAATGTAAATTTACCTTTATTGATGTTTTTTATTTTTAAATGTATATTCACATTATTGTCAAGTATCCTTTAGTTTCAGCCTGAAGGGCTTCCTATAGTTTTGTGGGGTTTTTTTGTTTTTTGTTTTTTGGGGGTTTTTTGGCATATCTAATATGCTAGCAATAAAACTTCTCAGCTTTTGTTTATCTGGGAATGTTTTATTTTCTCCTTAATTTTTCAAAAAATCCTTTTTGCTGGATATGGAGTTCTTGATTGACACACTCTTCTTTTGATTATTTTGAATATCCATCTCAGTGCCTTCTGTCCTCCATGGCTTCTGATGAGAAATCAGCTGTTAAATAAACTTTTTGAGGATGTCTTGTATGTGAGAGCTCCTTCTTGTTCTTTAAAGATCTTCTCCTTGGGGGCGCCTGGGTGGCTCAGTTGGTTAAGTATCCAACTCTTGATTTCGGCTCAGGTCATGATCTCACAGTTAGTTACAGTTTGAGCCCCATATCAGGCTCTGCACTGACAGTGTAGAGCCTGCTTGGGTCGCTCGCTCTCTCTCTCTCTCTCTCTCTCTCTC
>NC_043705.1:88383119-88436218 GCF_006229205.1 Suricata suricatta
CTCCCTCTCCCTCTCCCTCTCTCCCTCTCTCCCTCTCTCCCTCTCTCTCACTCTCTCCCTCTCTCTCCCTCTCCCTCTCTCTCTCTCTCCCTCTCCCTGTCTTGCCCTCCCATGCTCATGCTGTTTCTTTCTCAAAATACATAAAAGAAAAACAACAATATTAAAACAATAAAATTTAAAAAAGGAAACGACAATATTTCCTCTCTCTGGGGCACCCAGGAGGCTCCGTGGGAAAAGCATGAGACCCTTGATCTCAGGGTCATGAGTTAGGGCCCCACCTTGGGTGTAGAGATTACTTAAATAAAAATAAAATATATATTTTTAAAGGTCTTCTCTTTGTATTTGGCTTTTGACTATTTTATTATGTGTCTAGGTAGGGATCTCTTACATATGTAGATCAATGTATTCCATTATATATAAGAAGTTTTGGGCCATTATTTTCCTGTAACTACCTTTTTGTCTCCTCCTCCACGTTTATTTATCTGAGAGAGAGAGAGCACACCTGAGCACAAGGGAGTGGCAGAGAGAGTCCCAGGCTGGCTCCTTGCTATCAGTGCAGAGCACCACATGGGGCTTGATCTCACAAACTGTGAGATCATGACCTGAGCCAAAATCAGGAGGTGGACCCTTAAACAACTAAGCCACCCAGGTGCCCCTTCTGTCTCTTCTTCTAGTACTTAGATTATGTGTATGCTTATTGGTAATCTTGATGGTTATACAATTATCAAGATCTCTTGAGAGTGCTCATTTTCTTTAATTTTTTTTTTAATGTTCCTCAGGATAGATGAAGTTAAAGGACCTATCTTCATGTTCACTGATTCTTCTGCCTGCTCAAATCTGCTATTATGTTTCTCCAGTGAATTTTGCATTTGTTTCTGCACTTTGTTTTCTTTTTGTTAATGTTTATTTATTTTTGAGAGGGAGCACATGATCAGGAGAGGGGCAGAGAGAGAGGGAAGGGAAACAGAATCTGAAGCAGGCTCCAGACTCTGAGCTGTCAGCACAGAGCTCGACATGGAGCTCGAACCCACGAACTGCGAGGTCATGTTCTGAGCTGAAGTTGGACACTTAACTGACCGACTTAGGTGTCCCTGTTATTGCACTTTGGACTTTATGATTTTAAAAATAATTTCTGTCTCTTGAGGAGTGGAGGAAGCAAAATGGGTAAAGGCGAGTGGGAGCTACAGGCTTCCGTTATGGAAAGAGTAAATCACAGGAAAAAAATGCACAGTATAGGGCATACAGTCAGTGATACTATAGTAGCATCACATAGTGACACATGTAGCCAACATTTGTGGTGAGCATAGCCTAAGGAGTAGAGATGTTGAATCAGTATTGTACACCTGAAAGTAATGTAATATTGTGTGTCAACTATACTCAGATTTTTAAAAATAGTAATTTCTTTCTCTTTATTAAGACAGTCTCATTCTTCTAGTTCTTTACACCTGGTTTTCTCTAGTTCTTTGAACATATTTAAGATAGCTAACTTAAACTCTTTGGGTAAGTCCAGTGTCTGGACTTTCTCAGTGAGAGTTTCTTTTATCTGCTGCCCCCTCCCCTGTGTGTGGGCCATACATTCTTTGCATGTCTCATAATTTTTTTGGTTGAAAACTGAATATTTAAGATAATACATGACAGCCCTTGGTTTCAGATTCTCTATAAAGTTTGTATTCTTTGTTAGATATGGCCACTGAAGTCCTTGCTTATTTTAGTGGTGAGCTAATATGCTAATATGGTTGGACATATTTCCTTTTTTTAAAAATTTTTTTAATGTTTTATTTAATTTGATAGAGAGACAGAGCATGAGAGGGGGAGGAGCAGAGAGTGAAGGAGACACAGAACCAGAAGCAGGCTCCAGGCTCTGAGCTAGCTGTCAGCACAGAGTCTGATGCGGGGCTCGAACCCACAAACGTGAGATCTGGCCTGAGCCAAAGCCAGAGGCTTAGCCGACTGAGCCACCCAGGTGCCCCGTGGACATATTTCCTTAAAAGTGCAGGACCAAGAATTCTGTTCTTTGCTACGTGGCTTTGTGTTCATATTGGGGCTCACCTTTAAAACTCAGTGGGGCACCTGGGTGGCTCCGTCGGTTAAGCGCCGGCTTTGGCTCAGGTCATGATCTCACGTTTTGTGGGTTCAAGCCCTGCATCGGGCTCTGTGCTGACAGCTAGCTCAGAGCCTGGAGCCTGCTTCACATTCTGTATCTCCCTCTCTCTCTGACCCTCCCCTGCTCGCACTGTTTCTCTGTTTCTAAAATAAATAAAAGACATTAAAAAGTATAATAGTAAAACTCAGGCAGTGTACTGCAATGCCTTAACCTTTATTTCCTACTTGTATGGCGCTTCAATGTCAGTTAGAAATGAGACCTTAGGATATTCTCTTTGTCTTTCCTGAACATGTACACAGTCCTTGAATATGCATAGTTCTATGCATGTGCAGCCTTTTAGATTCCCAGAAATACATCAGTTTTTCTGGGCAGCTCATTCCCCAGCTTTGATTACCTTCTTGCTTGCCCCACTGTTTCACTGCCTCTTGCAGGTGTAGTGTTAAACAATTTCTGCATATAGTTTTTGACAAATGACCCCAGGAAAAGGCTGTTCATCCTGAGAGAGCTATAAATTAGGTCATAAAGACAGGCCCTATGAGTAATATTTCCCAAAGAACTTCCACATAGGCCAAAAATGACAGGTTTTTTGTTTGTTTGTTTGTTTGTTTTTGTGATTGGGGCTTTTCAAGAGCTCCAACCCCATTCAGACCCCTCCTGTGGCTGTGGGGCTGGTGGCTTTCACTGTGATTGCTGTCTGTTTTCAAGGCTGTCTTGGAGCTGGGAAGAGGGGAATTGGTCTAGGGCATGTTAAAATACTACAGTACTCATGGTTTTTTTACCAAAAATCAGCACTTTTTCTTAAATAAGTAGTAAATGCTCCTTGGATTATAAGAAGTCTTTGCTTAATTTCCAGATTTCTGAAGTTTATTTTGACAATTTTTGCCAATGTTCTCATGGTATTTATAGAGAAGATTTTCAGTAGTCCTTGGGGGCACCTGAGTGACTCAGTTGATTAAGTATCCAACTTCGGCCCAGGTCATGATTTCTCACAGTCTGTGGGCTTGAGCCCCATGTCTGGCTCTGCTGACAGCTCAGAGCCTGGAGCCAGCTTTGGATTCTGACTCCCTGTTTCTGCCCCTCACCCCTCTCCTGCCCCCACCCATGTGTGCTCATGCTGGCTAGCTAGCGTGTGCTCTCAAAACGTTAAAAAAAAAAAATCTACTCTACCTTTTCTGGTGATAGCACTCAATTTTTTTTTTTTTTAGGTTTATGTATTTATTTTGAGAGATAGAGAGCAGGGGAAAGGCAGAGAGAGAGGAAGCCAAGCAGGCTCCCCACTGACGCCGGGCTTGATTCCCACAAACTGCGAGATTATAATTTAAGCCGAAATCGAGAGTTGGACACTCAACCTACGGAACCACCCTGGTGCTCCATCACTCAATTTTTTGTAAAGAGGTTTGAATAATAATTTAAAATGTCTTTTATATTTGACCATGTAGTTAATCATTTTTAGTGATCGCCATTCCTTTGTGTAGATTTAGATTTCCATCTGTTACCATTTTCTTTCTGCCCAAAGTACTTTGTAATATTTGGGTGCAGGTATGTAGGTGATAAATTCTTTCAGTCTTTATATGGCTGATTAGGTCTTTATTTCATCTTTGCACCTAAGCTTATGAAAAATACTTGTTTATAGTTTTTTTATATTTTATTTTTTGCAGTTGTGGCCCCATAAATTGAATTAGGGAATATTCCTTTCTCTTTTGTTTTATGAAAGTGTGAGTAATCAGTATCATTTCTTTTTTATTTTTATTTTTTTAATGTTTAATTTTTGAGTGGGGGAGAAGCAGAGAGAGAGGGAGATAGAGAATCCAAAGCAGGTTCCACACTGACAGCGCAAAACCCGGTGTGGGGCTCAAACCCACAAACCATGAGATCATGACCCGAGCCAAAGTCTGAGGCTTAACTAAGCCACCAGGAGCCCCCTATAATTTCTTCTTTATGTTGGTAGAATTCAATAATCCCATCTGGGTCTGGAGCTTCCTTTGTTGGGGAGGTTTTAAAGACAAACTCAATATCTCTAGTACACATAGAGCTAGTCAAGTTACCCCTTTTTTCCTGTGGAAATACTCTTTCATTATCCCTTAAATATCTGCTGGATCTATAGTGGTATCACCTCTTTCATTCTTAGGTTGTAATTTTTGTCTTTTTTTTCCCTTGTTCATTCTGACTAGAGGATTATCAATTGATTGATTTTTTAAATCAGCTTTTGCCTTTACGGTTTTTCTCTGTTTCTGTTTTCAATTTCTTTGGTTTCTGCTTTTTATTATTTTCTCAAGGATAGGCACTGGAATCTGGACTTAGGAATATATAAGAGTAGATTAGGCAAATGCCTAAAAGCCATACATATATAAATAGAACTCGGAAACTAGAAGTCTGAGTAGCACAGATTTAGCTTCTGAATGATGTCCTTGGTAGAATACACTTAGAATTCTTTGATCCTTTATTATAATCAAACATGGGGAACTTAAACAATTATGTAAGCATAATGATGAGTATCAAGAACTGATCAGTGCCTTAAATATTGAAATCAGATCTTAACTGCCTCTCACCATTTAGGTTTTTACTAAAAAAGATTTATTGTGAAAATATTCAAGTCTGAAAAAATAGTACAATGAATATTCTTGTACTTCCCATGTAAATTTAGTAGTTAACATTTTGCTACATTTCCATTTTTCTTGTGTGTGTGTGTGTGTGTGTGTGTGTAGTTAGGCACACTCCCCCTTTCAACAGCTGAACCATTTGAAAGAATTGTCACAACTTTGGGGCACCTGGGTGGCTCAGTTGATTGAGTGTCCAACTATTGATTTCTACACAGGTCATGATCCTATGGTCATGGGATGGAGCCCCATGTTGGGCTCTGCATTGAGCTTGGAGTCTGCTTGGGATTCTCTCCCCTTCTCTCTCTGCCCCTCCTCTGCTCCCTCTCTCACAAAATAAATAACTTAAAAAAAATCTCATCTAGCTTCAGGAAGTTTTTTAAAAAGTATTTTCATTGGAAGCATATTAAGTGTAGATAACTTGGTAAGAATTAGCGTATTTAGAATGTTAATGTCCAAGTATATGAGATGTCTTCATCTTGTTCAAGCCTGGTCTACTTTGGGGTTTTTTAAGAGTTTAAAAAATACATCCTGGGGCGCCTGGGTGGCTCTGTCGGTTAAGCCTCCGGCTTCGGCTCAGGTCAGATCTCACGTTCGTGGGTTCGAGCCCCGCGTCGGGCTCTGTGCTGACAGCTAGCTCAGAGCCTGGAGCCTGCTTCCAGTTCTGTGTCTCCTTCTCTCTCTGCCCCTCCCCCTCTCATGCTCTCTCTCGGTATTAAAAATAAATAAAACATTAGAAAAAAATTTAAAAAAAATACATCCTGATAATAGGTGTTGCATTTAAAATATTGTATCTTTTCTATAACTGTTATAAAGGGGACCTTTTCTTCCATTATATCTTCTAGCTGGGTGTTTTATGTATATAAGGCTTACATTTTATGTCCCATTACTATATTGATTTTTCTCATCATTTTCTTGTACTGGTTTTCTTGTATTTTCCGATCACACTGCAATTAGAGATCGTTTTACTTCTTCCCTTCTGGTTCTTGTGCCTCTGATTGCTTTGTACTGATTGTGTTGGCTAACACTTTTCAAAATAATGTTAAATAGTTGTGGAGATGATGGGCACCTTGACTTAGTATGCTTCCCCTCCTTGAATTACCCATAATTTGATAGAAGTGAAGGTCCCTGGATTCCAAAGAATGTAATTCTAGATAAAGCCATTCCCCCCACCCAGTAGGAAATAACGTTTATTACTTTAGAAAGTACAGTGGGCTTCTGTTAAGGGACCATATTCTTAGCTCCAATTTTATGTAATTTTAGCCTTCTAAATAAAGTTGGGGCTTTCGGTGTACATTTGTGGGATTTAATTGTATGCTTTTGTAACATTTTTAATAAGACTCACCCATTAAGAAAAGTCTTTGGGCATACTTTGTTCTGAGTTGGCTTTTCTTTTGCCTGTTGTGTATGCTCAGGCCATTGGTAAGTGGATTTATACTCTGAAAAACAGGGCCAGAAAGTCATTATGTTTATTTTTTCCCCCTCAATAAAGCTAGCTCAGACAACATTAGAAATTACATATATGTCTTTAAAATTATATCTTAGGGGTGCCTGGGTGGCTCAGTTGGTTAAGTGGCTGGCTTTTGCTCAGGTCATGATCTCACAGCTCATGGGTTCAAGCCCCACGTCGGGCTCTGTGCTGACAGCTAGCTCAGAGCCTGGAGCCTGCTTTGGATTCTGTAACCCCCTCTCTGACCCTCCCCTGCTCATGCTGTCTCTCTCTGTCTCTCAAAAATAAATTTAAAAACAAATTTAAAAAATTTTAAATTATATCTTATATTGTATCTGTAAAATTAACTGCTTAATTTAATTTTATAAACTGTAGGATGAAACCATGGTCAAAATTCTTGTTTTTCTAAAATAGTAGCATTAAAAATGGTATATTTAACTTATGTAGATAAGTATGCATACATGTGATCTTTAGTGCCTAATCTGCTATAGATGATGAGAACTTATAAGTTGAAGCTGACAGACTAGAAAACTGCATTAGCTCCTCCTTTATTGTAGAATTCCTCTTTGGTGAGCATGATATTTTCAAAGAAATGAATTAGGTGGTAGATTGAATAAGACTGGGGATTTGGTACTGCTCAGTTAACTTTTTCTTTCTCCAGAGACATTCCCTTGGTCCTAAAATAAGTCTGTGAAAGATGGATCAGTGCTGCTAGAAAAACGACTCAACACATGCTTTATTTTAAATGAAGCTTGTGATTGATGTGGTATGTAAAAGAAAATACATTTCTCAGCCTAAGTAAGACCTGGAGTGCTATAATGGAAAGAGAACTCTGGACTTTGAATCTGGTCATTGGGTTCTAGTCCTGCCTCTTTTTGATCCTGAGCACGTCGTTTAACCTCTTTAGGTCTTACTTCCCTTCGTGTCAAATAGTAAAGTCGGCTGGCACTGTCTAAGGTCTCTTCCACATCTAAATTCTCAGATATTAGAGAAGTTATGGGTATGGTTTTGACAGTTGGCCATGTTGATGCTCTTAGCCTAAGCATTTTAATCCCCCATCCCTATTTTTATTTTGACAGTTGCTTTAGGTAAAGGGAATGTATGGTGTGTGTGTGTGTGTGTGTGTGTGTGTGTGTGTGTGTGTGTGTAGTGCATTCTAAATTTACATGAGAATAAAATATGAGTATCCTTTTAGGCTAGACCATCTGTTAGGGAAGAGTTCTATAGGATCTATTCTTAACTCTTGGGAGTAACAAAAATTTCCCTTTCATTTTCATGATCTTCAGACTCAATCTAAATATAGGAACAGTATCCCAGTCCTATTCCTTGCTGCTTTCATGTTTTCAGAATTCTGTTAAACAACATTTTGTCCTTTGATGGTGATCTCTTTAAATATTCAGTCTTTTCCCTTAGGCTGTTATGTTAGCAAAACTGATGCTCTAGTTTTCAATCTGTTAAAGCTATTATTATGTGAGTCATACCTTGATATTTACCTTCCTTATACATTATGGCTTCTCCTTTATTCATTTGAAGGATCCTGATGTTAAATCTGGGAACCAAAAGGGAGGACCACAAGCAGGAAAATGACTATCAACATACTTCATTTTGGAAATCATTATTTTTTATCAGTAAAATGTCAAAAGGAATTTTGTGCAAAATTCATTCAATTGTAGAGTAAAAATAAATAAGATTATGTTGCTATTTGGATCTGAGAAGCAAACCTTTCTTGCGTTTTCTGCATGTTAGATCTGTCAGATTGGGAAGAAGTGTTGAACAGTTATAAGGAAAGGTAAGATAAGTAGATGAATGTGATTTAGAGGCTTCTCAGGGGCTCCTGGGTGGCTCAGTCCCTTAAGCAGTTAAGCATCTGACTTCAGCTCAGGTCGTGATCTCACGGTTCGTGGGTTCAAGCCCTGATTCGGGCTCTGTGCGGACAGCTCATAGCCTGGAGCCTGCTTTGGATTCTATGTCTGCGCGATGCCGCCCCCCCCTCCCCCGCCCCCCCAGCTCACACTCTGTGTGTGTGTGTGTGTGTGTGTGTGTGTGTGTGTGTGTGTATGTCTCTCTCTCTCTCTCCGTCTCTCTCTCTCTCTCAAAATAACATTAAAGAATTTGTTTTTAAAAAGAGGCTTCTCAATAGGTGAGTTTGGGGCAGTGTTGACTGATGGGGGAAGAAGGGTATTTTCTGAAATAATAAAATTAGATTTCTTCATTAATCTTGTTGTATGTTAAACCATGGAATAAAAAACTCAGTGTGGTTGATTGCCTGCAATTTAAGGGACTTAAAATAGAAATTTAGGGAATAAGAATTGCTTCCGGTCTTTAAATTCATTGTTAGAGCATAATACAGTACTTAGTCCCAGATATATGAATGATAATGAACATATCTCTTGGTATCAGGAGACAGATTGATGTGCGGAACAGGTAAATCTGAAAGTTTCACAGCATACAATGTAATCTAATTGAGTATATATAGTTTACATCTTTTTCTTCATAATTGAAAATGGTTGACTTGGTTAAAAATAGCTTCTTAGCTGCTAGACTCATTTCTATGTCCAGATATTTTCAGAAATATGGATTTATAATACTGGCTAAAACCATAGCACATTTGGTGACCAATTCTTAAAAAAATAGTCTGATGAATACATAGGAAGAACATGACAATCATAGAACATTTCTTCTAAAAATTAAAAGAGTACTTTATGTTAAATTGTCAGAATGTCAGGTTCTATTCAGAAGGTATGAAATGAAAAAAGACTTAGACTGTGTATTTTTGCAAAAATGTTTTAAGGTTTTTGATTTTTATATAGCATTTCCAAATTTATTTTTACTTAGCAAACACTTATTTGTAGTTTTATTACATACTAATCATTTTTATTGGTGTTTTACAGATATTAAGTCCTCATAAAACCCTAAATATTTTCAAGTTTTCATAAAAGCATAATTTAAATGCTTTTGCTAAATATCCATTTTTTCTCTGGTTTATTTAACAAAGATAAGTTAGGCAATAAACTGCATTTAGTTTAAAATGAAGCTTTTAACCTCATATTTTATAGTGAAAAATCTGCATTGCTCAGGGGTTTCACTAAAATAGTATGTTGTAAAGGCTTAAGTTTCTTAATAATGGGCACTTAATAGACAGGCATTCTTTATTACATATGTTTGTGATATAGAGAAAAAGAGAGACCTAGACAGAGAAAAGGAGGCTTACTTAATATCACAAGTATTTATTTGTCTTACTTGCTTTTACATAAAGTAATTACTTTGGAGCTTTACAGCTTATAGATTTGAAATGGATTTGGAGTGATTATCCTTAAGCAAAATGTATCGCGTCTTTCTAATGGGATGATGTTCTTATGCCTTCTGTATGTGGGGGGAGGTAAAATAAAGCTTCCTCATATTTGTAAGGAAGGGGCTTTTACTTTCTCCAAAGTATTTCCTTCCTTTATTATGAGATTGTTTCTCTTTTCAGTCCCTCTATTTGAGGGTCTCTTTTGGTTTCTTGAGTGTAGGTAGTGAGATTGTTTAGGTTTTGTTGTGTCTGCCTTTGCTTTGATATTCTCTCACAATGACAGAATTATAGACAGTTCTCTAGAACTAGTCAGGAAGAGTCTAAACTTTATTCAGATAGGTATCGTATGTGATTATTGAATAGATAACTTTGAATAATATTCTTTTGAATGTTGAATAAATACCTATTCAAATAAGTATTTACCAGTGTGCCTGGGTGGCTCAGTCCATTGAGCTTCTGACTTTTTTTTTATTAAGTTTTATTTATTTATTTTGAAAGAGAGAGCACATGAGCAGGGAGGGGCAGAGAGAGAAACCCAAACAGCTTCCATGCTTTTCAGCACAGAGCCCAGTATGCATCTTGAATCCATGAACCATGAGATTACAACCCAAGCTGAACCAAAATCGAGAGTTGGACGCTTAACTGACTGAGCCATCCAGGCGCCCAAGCATCTGACCATCTGAGTCTTGATTTCAGCTCAGTTCTTGATCTCAGGGTCCTGAGTTCAAGCCCTACTTTGGGCTTCGTGCTAGGCGTGAAGCCTACTTAAAAAAAAAAAAAAAAGTATTTACCTATTGTATCCTGTCCTCTACTCCCTGTCCAGTAAAGTAATAATAAGTGTTTGTCCCTAAATTATTTCTGACGTATCTAAAGTCTAATATAGCAGAAAATAAATTTTGCCTTTCATTTTACCTTTTGGTAGAGTCAGTAGAGGGTAGATTGTGATTATCTGACATATTCTGAACACCTTTTAGAGAATAATGCTCTGTATACATTTAATATTTGGAAGATGGAAGGGAAAATCATTAGTATAGATTGTATTTCTCACATTTGAATTGAACCTGATATGCACACCTATAGTGTTACCCTTAGTGGATGTTCAGTAAATACTTGTTAAAGAGACATGGATTCTATTTCCAGCTTTGCTACTAAACAGCTTTTCTCCTCTGCTGTCCATACCCTTTTAGAACTCAACTGGTTGGGGTTTTACTAGGATAAGTTAAGTTACAGAGCCAAAAAGTACAAGGAGTCAAAACACTGAATGTTTTAAGAGAAAACAGCTGGCAGTGGCATGATGGGCCCTTCTGCAGGTAGAGGATGAGATCTGATGTGTGCTACTTTGAGACAAAATGGCCAGTTTGGGTGGAGAGAGCATGGTCTAATCCAAGTGTCAAACCAGATACACTTTGCAGTATTAGTTCTGTCATCAGGAACATAGTTTGGTGTAGGGTATACAGATTGCCAAAGGACTAGAATAATGAAGAGCTCAAATTTCATTTGGGTCTGGGCCAGTAAGGGAGTGGTTAATTTCATGGCCTCTTTAGAACCATTTTGAAAATAATTTCTTTTAAATTAGTATTCTTTCTGCTATTAAATATAGAACATTGAATTTTGATGTACACCCTCTCCTTCCCACCACTCTGTCATTTACTTTCCACCCACTCTTATCCAAGGCTCCATCAAGCTTCAATTTTCGTTTTACTTATTTTTCCATCTATCAAACTACTTCTTACCCGTGGCTCCATATAAGATTAAGAGTGGCTCTGCATGTCAGTATGGGATCATGATCATAGGCCAGGTGAGTCTCTATCCGGGTGCAGACAAGTTACATCGGACTTGTTCTGGCACTGCTCCTGTGTGACGTTCTCTAAGGAGCTATGCTGCCTTTTCAGCAAGAGAAGAGTGGACTCTTACCTACTTTTTTCTGCCTCTTATAGTTAGGATCTTCTCCCTTGGTTCATTATCAAGGATCACCTATTCAACCCTATTTTCTCCAAAAAGTGAAGCACTGATTTCTGACCTTCTCCCTCACCATTTTCAAAATAAGCTCCTGTATAGGTAAATATTTTCAAAATATTTACACATTCTTGCCTGGTTTGACTGTTCCTCCTTTGGACACCACAAAGCAGTCTTTCCCTTCTTGAAGACTGCTCAGTGCCTGGTTTCTCGCTTCATAGGTCCAGAGTCCTGAGAGTCCAGCTAATGTTGCTACTTCATTTTTTCTAATATCTTACCACTCTTTTATGTCATCCTTTGACTCTTTAAAATCCTGCCATTTATTGTTTGATGAAACTCTTATTGCTCTTTTCCTGGGTAATTTTTTGAAATCATCCTGGGGAGAAGGCATAACTGAGTTGGAAAGAATTACTTACTTGTCACTGGACATTTTGGATAGAGCCTACTAATGTCCCCATTTTCTCTTGCAGTTCTAAAATAGGGAATTTCACGGGTGCCAGGGAGGCTCAGTCGGTTAGGCGTCCAACTTCAACTCAGGTCATGACCTTGCAGTTGGAGCCCTGTGTTGGGCTCTGTGCTGACAGCGCAGACAGAGCCTAGAGCCTGCTTTGGATTCTGTGTCTCCCTCTCGCTCTCTGCCCCTCCCCCACTCATGGTGTCTCTCTGTCTCTCTCAAAAATAAATAAAAACATTAAAAATTTTTTAAATGGGGAGATTTCAAAATGCAAGAGGTAACTAGTAGGTGGGCACCTGGGTGGTTCATTTGGTTACTGATAGCAACTCGGGTCATGATCTCATGATTTCAGGAGTTCGGTCCTGACAGCTCGGAACCTGCTTGGGATTCTCGCTCTCTGTCCCTCCCCTACTCATGCTCTGCCTTTCTCAAAATAAATGAATAAACTTAAAAAAAGAGTAACTATTAGGCAGACTTGTAGCTCTAATTTTAATTAGTGAATCAAAGAGGACAGACCAGACAACTTTTGACACATTGTTTATAAATTTTGGTTTTTTATCAGCTTTTTATTTTTCTTCTCAGTTGCTTTAGGTCGTAACCAGCCTTTGAAAAAGGAGAAACCCAAATGGAAAAGTGATTATCCCATGACAGATGGACAGCTGCGCAGCAAGAGGGATGAATTTTGGGATACTGCACCCGCTTTTGAAGGCCGTAAAGAGATCTGGGATGCATTGAAGGCAGCAGCACATGCTTTTGAGAGCAATGATCATGAACTGGCACAAGCAATCATTGATGGTGCAAACATAACATTACCACATGGTAGGTCTGTGGGTCCTCATGGACAAAGGGGAATGCAAGTCAGTCCTTTCTTATAGCAAGAAACCAAATGGGAAGTGTTCCTTCTGCTTGCTGTGCATTATTCTCCTTTCCCCACTCCCATCAAAGAGGAACATTCCTTTTTCATTCTTTATATGTTGTTCAGTTGGAGATGGATTCACTTTGTATGTTTATATTTTTTATGTGTTTTTTTTTAAATAAGCTCTATGCCCAACATAAGGCTTGAACCCGTGACCCTGAGATCAAGATTTGCATGGTCCACCCACTGAGCCAGCTAGGTTTTTGTTTTAAATATTTTGGGAGTGCCTGGTTGGCTCAGGTCACGGTCCCAGGGTTGTGGGATCAAACGCTGCATCGGGCTCTGCACTGAGCATAGAGCCTGCTTGGGATTCTCTCTCTCTGTCCCTCTCTTCCTCTCTCTCTCTTCCCCACTCATGTGTTTTCTCTCTCTGTCAAATAAATAAAAATGAAAAAAAATTATTATTTTTAATCTCAAGAAAGAGAGTGCTTGATAACCTGTATTTTCTAACTTACATACTCAGAAACTTTCTTCTCCTACTTCATCAAGGGCCCTCCACTCCCAGTCTCACTCTTTCAGAGCTTCTACTTTATTTTTTTCCTACTAGAGCTAGACAAGTAGTCTCAAATTTAGATCTCAGAAGCCTTAGAGACTCAGTGGATGCTCCTTTAGTCATTACACTTTCCCATCAAGCCTATTTTTAGCATAATGAACAAAACTAAACATAGAAGTCATCACATGTTTTGAAGGACAGTTTTCTATGGTTGCAGGCCCAAGCATTATGAAGACCCTTTTTCCTTCGCTCAGGAATGTGACTCTAAGGACCACCATTAGCTTTGAGTATTTCCAAGGACACATACCTGCTGGGCCCATGCACATCCTTTTGCTTGGTCTCTGATTAGAAACACTTCAGTATTTTTCATGGTATACTGAGCTTTGTGTGTTAATTTTATATTCTTTGTTCTTTTGATAACTGTACTTATAAGTTTTTCTCTTCAGTTTTTCAAATTAATATTTTTCTAAGTTAGCCCTCTTTATAATCACCTGCATTCTTTTGTATCTTTTTCTGTTCATTTATATCTTCATTGTTTCTTTTTCAATATCCCCCTTTGTCTGCATTTTCAGAACACTGCTTTTCACTGTTGAATCACCTGCTTTATGTCCTTTGACTCCTTTCAAATAAAGATATTTAACTTAGTATCCTTCCCAGTTGTCCAAATCTCTGTTAATTTTCTGAATTAACTGTGCTTCCAAGAAGCTTCACGAGTGTTTAGAAATCATCACCTGAGCTGAAGTTGGATGTTTAACTGCCTGAACCAACCAGGCTCCTCAGAGCTTTATTTTTCATGATTTAGACATTTTTTACTTATGGTCCTATATTTCTTAAAAGAGTATCACCTTTTTCTAATAGGTAATTTTGGCATTACCTAAAAATCATAAAAACATTCTCAACACAGTATTTTGCCAGTAAAACTAGGTTACAAATTAAATGGCTTACCCAAATTAGCATAAACAGGTTGTTTTGTTTTGTTTTATTTTTTTAAGGTGTGAGGTATCTGCCAGGCTTAGTTGGTGCAAGGGGTGACTCTTGATCTTGGGGTTGTGAGTTCAAGCCCCACATTGGGTGTAGAGATTAGTTAAAATTATTTATTATTAGGGCACCTGGGTGGCTCAGTCAGTTAAGCATCTGACTTCGGCTCAGGTCATAATCTCACAGTTAGTGGGTTCGAGCCCCGGGTCTTACTCTGTGCTGACAGCTCAGAGCCTGGAGCCTGTTTCGGATTCTGTGGTCTCCCTCTCTCTCTGACCCTCCTCTGCTCACGCTGTCTCTCTCTGGCTCTCAAAAATAATTAAAAACCAGGAAAAAAAATTTAAAAAAAATCATTTATTATTATGTTTATTTTTGAGAGAGAGAGAGTACAAGCTGGGAGGGGCAGAGAGAGAGAGAGAGAGGGAGTCAGAAAATCTGAAGTTGGCTCCAGGCTCGAAGCTGTCAGCACAGAGTCCAACATGGGTCTTGAACTCACAATCTGTGAGCTCATGACCTGAGTCAAAAGTGGACATCTAACTGACTGAGCCACTCAGGTGTCCCTTATTTTATTATTTTTTAAAGTTTATCTATTTAGAGAGAAAGAGAGCAGAGCACAAGTAGAGGAGAAGAGGGGAGAGAGAATCTTAAGCAGACTTGTGCTGTTAACATAGAGCCCAAAGTGGGGCTTGAACCCACGGACCATGAGTTCATCACCTGAGCCCAAATCCAGAGTCAGTTGCTTAACTGACCGAGCCACCCAGGCACCCCTAAATGACATCTTTTTTAAAAGGTGGTTATTACTTTTTATTTTTCACAGAATCTGGCTCATAGTTACTATTCAGTAATTTTCAGTTAAAGCTTGTTCAGAAACAGTATCTGTTTTATAAAGGTGAGCATTTAATGCCTATTAGAATTATTATATAGAAAATTAAAAAGGAATTTTAAATTTGGCTACTCTCTCTTCCTACCTTATAATTTTCTAGAAAGGTAGTTATTTCTTTAGCATCTACAATTAAATATGGTTTCCATTTCTCTCCCAATTCACATGTAAAATCTCCCCTCTTAACCTTTTTTGTATAAAAGGAGTAACTGCTCACTGTTATTCAAACGTGTACTTTTCTCTTATAGACTTAACTCCAACTTTATTATTCTTCTCGTGGTTAAACATTGCCAGGTATTCAGTTATGCTTTTGAAGGTCCATTTCTTTTGTCCTTTTTCATGCTTAGGGATACGGGAGATAGAAAGGGGTAATTCTTTAAAAACTTTTTTAAATCACCTTCAAAATATAGGTGGGAAAAGAGTTGCCCAGAATTTTTTTTTTCCTTTTTTCTGGTCTTATCTCAAAATAATGCCAAATGTGAATAAATCAAACTATGTATAATGCAATGTAAGGTTTTAAAAATAAAGGCACTTATAAATAGCTTTATTAGAGCATTTCTTTGTGGAGGGAGCCAACATGATGAAAAGAACACCTGGACTGAGAATCAAGAGTAGTAAAGTACTAATAACTCATGGTTTGAACTGATGTTATGTAATCCTCATGCCTATAATAATCACCTACAACAATCCCTATTTTAAAAAGGTGAAGAAACTGAAACACAAAGGTTGTGTCCTTTTTCCAAGTTTTATGTCATGGGATTTGAACTCCAGTCCTGGATTTAACAGTAACAAAGCAGTTGAATGACACTGTTGAGTCATTTCATCTCTGTGTTTTGTCAAGTGTCTCTACACAAATAATCTCCAATGTTAATTCCATTTTTAGTCGCTCCCACACTTTAAAACTGGCGTGCCTGGCCGGCTCGGTCATTGGAGCCTGGGACTCTTGCTCTTGCCATTGTGGATTTAGGCCCCACGTTGGGTGTGGAGATTACTTAAAATCTTTAGAGAAAAAAAGACACAGAAACACAGTATACTTCTATTAATACTAAAGAGAAACAGGTGGATTCTCAAAGACCTAGACAGGCAGGAAATGCATATGTGTAGGCCTTGTTTTTGTTTCCCTTAAGTGAGAGCCCCACTAAGAAGCAGACCATGGGACGGCTGGGGGACCTAGTCTGTAAAGTGTCCAATTTCAGCTCAGGTCATGATCTCATGGTTTGTGAGTTTGAGCCCCATGTCAGGCTTTGCACTGACAGCCTGGGAGCCTGTTTCAAATTCTGTGTCTCCCTCTCTCTGCCCCTCCCCTGTTCATGTTTTCTCTCCTCTCTCAAAATAAAAAATAAATAAATAAATAAAACAGGCCATGAGTTCTGGTTCCTTTAAAGGTCTCTATAAAGGTGCCTAGGTGGCTCATTTGGTTGTATCTGACCCTTGATTTTGGCTCAGGTCTTGGGATTGTGCCCTGTATTGGGCTCCCTGATGAGCATGGATCCTGCTTGAGATTCGCTCTCTCTCGTCCTCTGCCCCTCTTCCACGTCGGCGCTTGCTCTTTCTCTCTCCCTAAAATAAAAATAAATAAATACACGAAGGTCCCTAGAATAATTTGTCTTTTTTTCTTAATATTTATTTTAAGAGAGAAAGTGCAAGCCGGGGAGGGCCCGAAAGAGAGGGGGGCAGAGGATCCAAAGCAAGCTCCATGCTGACAGCAGAGAGCCCGATGTGGGGCTCAAACTCCCAAATGGTGAGATCATGACCGGAGCCAAAGTCAGATGCTTAACCGACTGAACCACCCAGGTGTCCCAGAATTTGTCTCTTAAAAAACTTAATTGATAAATTTGTCATCATCATAAAGCTTAAGAATGAAAGCATGAAGATATTACACATACATGGAGACAGAATTTTCTCCACACTATTGTGTTTAGAAATGAAACAGGAGCTTAATAAAGGATCTGATGAATGACTAACGATTAATTAATTAATAGTATATTAGTATATTATTTCCACTCTATCCTCGAAGAAACAAAAATGATTTGGGGTTATAAAATGTAAACTTATCAGGGCACCTGGGTGGCTCAGTTGGTTAAGCATCTGACTTGATTTCGCTCAGGTCATGGTCTCATGGTCTGCAGATTTGAGCCCCACATCGGGCTCTGTGCTGATGGTTCAGAGCCTACCTGGCATTCTGTCTCTCTCCCTCTTTCTCTGCCCCTCCCATACTTGCTGTCTATCTCTCTCAAGATAAATAAAAATAAACTTATAAAACAAAATGTAAACTTACCTGTTCTGTTTCTGTTACCCACCTGTGTTTTGTTTTTTTTTTCCTCCAATAAGAGTGACCAAGGCCCTGAAATCGCTGAGGTGGGAGATTGTCCCTGTATCAGTAGGCTTCTCTGAAGATCACTGTCCCCTTAGAAATGTGACAAAATGTTGCACAGGCTCTTAATTATGGTTTAACCATCAGATGGCTTGAGCAATATATTCAAGCTAAGCCACCTTTCACATGCTTGCTAGAAGACATGGTAGAATTGGTGCTTCTGAATGCCACAGTCTTAATAGCTAACTTGGTAGCATCTCTTAAAGTCTGACTGTCAGATGTAAGCTTAATATAATTCCCAGGAAAGTGTTGTTTGCATGAGAGAGCGTGACGTTAGTCCTCAAAGACTGCTCATATCTGAATGAAGGGTAATTTTGATGGCCCTTTTGACATTATCGCGATTCAGGTTTATTAGAAGACCCCATGAGGCATAAAGCATTGGACTCAAACTTTTTATTTTGATCCTTTATGATGTTGCTCTGAGTGAGCTCTCCCCTGTAAGTCTGCTTCTGAGATTTAAAACTTGTGTGAGAAGGGAGCCAACGTTATTGTTTTCAATGGGTTTATTATATGTGTTAGGAAATTTTGCATGAGTTTTATTATTTAATCCATACAAGAGCTTTGTGAGATAGGTACTGTAGTCCTTGAGGAAACGGACTGAAGATCTCCAAAATTAGGGTCTAAATTAAAATTTGCATGTTATCAGTGCCAAAGCCACTCTTCCTCCCATCAGATTCACTGCTTCTCCTCCAGACTTCCATTCCTCCATTAGACTTGACAGTGGGCTTCCCAGATCATAGGATGAACATGCTGTTTTGCTCCTGTACAGTCTTCCTGTAACTTCAGTGCTCCCATCCAACTCAATTATGTGTTCAGGCCTTCAGTGCCATAGGAAGTCACATTTGTTGAAAAAGAATTCATACCTTCTGGGTCAGTTAGAAAAGAGAAGTCAGGAGAGGGAAGGAAGGAGGGAGTGAAGGAGGGAGGGAGAAAAGAAAGGAAAGGAGGAGGGAAGGTCCAGAATAAAGACCGTATTTCTACAAGCTTGGGAGGAGACCATCGATGTGACAGAAGCCTTGCAGTTCCAGGACATTGCCCACTTAATTAATTTTGGGAGGACAGTTCTCTATATCAGATTGTCAGTGTATTTTAAATAGTAAGAGTTCACCTGTACTGACATATATTGAAGTATACTTACTGCACATATTTAAAGTACAACCACTTTACAGTTTGATCAGCTTTAACATGTATACACCCGTGAAACCATCCTCACAAGATAACCCTTCATATCTCCAGAAGTTTCTTAATGTAAAAATTTATTTTTAACATTTACAAATTTGTTCAGGTAGGGGCGCCTGGGTGGCTCGGGTGGCTCAGTCAGTTAAGTGTCTGACTTCGGCTCAGGTCATGATCACATGGTTCATGAGTTTAAGCCCTGCATCGGGCTCTGTGCGGACAGCAGAGAGCTTGCTTTGGATCATCTGGCCCCCTCTCTCTGCCTCTCCCCTGTGTGCTCTCTCTCTCTCTGAGAAATAAACATTAAACAAATTTGTTCATGTAGCTATGTGAGTCTCAAGGAGTGAAACCATTAAGACTGACTGCAGTCTTCTAAGAGTGAGCATAGAGGGATAAGCAGGGAGGCCTTTGAATGCTGCAAAAGACCTCTTTTTTTAACCTGCAAGGTTGCTTCAGAAAGCATTCCTGGCATTTAGTAAAGTCATCCTTCTTATTTTATGTATAATCTGGTTTTATCTTTTTAATTTTCTTACGAAGTATTTTGATGCCTCATTAAAAATAGCCATAGAAAACAGTTGACCCAGGAAGAGAATATCTGAGCAAGTCATCTAGACAGAAGGTAAATAAAAACTTGAGAAAATTATGGATGAAATTAGAACAGAAGGTGGAGCCTTGGCAGCTTTCTTACTGTCATGGGGAGATTTCAGGCCTTCCTGACCTGGGGAGGTAATGGCCTGGCAGTTGCCTATCCTGGTGGCCATCTGTCTCTGCTGGGACTTGAAGCCTGTGATGGGCTTGTGAAGGGAAGGGAAAAAAGACAGGAGTGCCCTTCCACTGAGGCTGCTTGGAGAGCAGTGTAAGCAAGCCTGCTAGCCCTTCTTTAGAACTAGTGAAGATGTGCTAAATGAACCATACCCTCAGGGCCCAGCGGGCAGTGAGTAAAAACATTCTGGAAATTACAAATGCAAACATACTAAAAGTGACTTTAGAAAGGCAGAAAAATGCCTACATCATTGACTTTTAAAGTGTTTATTTCCTTCTTGTATTTAAACACACAGGCTTTCTTTGAGGAAAACTCTCCATCTTATAACTATTCCCTGTTGTTCACACATTCCTCTCAAAATATGGTAGATGAGACAGTGACAGTAAAATGTCCATTTTGTCACTACATTTGCTGGCCTCACAGCACTGAAATTTAGTCACCATTTTCTTTTGCTTCATCTTCCAGTTCCTTTTCTGACCTTATATTCACATCACTGGCAGTTGTGTGGGCTGCATCTGGGCTGTTGGCTTCCAGCTCCTTGTGATTCATGTTCGGCTTTTCATCCCTCTAAAATTTTCCTTTGCATGGGGCGCTTGGGTGGCTCAGTCAGTTAAGCATCGGAGTTTGGCTCAGGTCATGATCTCACAGTCTATGATTTCGAGCCCCACGTTGGGCTCTGTGCTGTTATGACAGCTCAGAGTCTGGAGCCTGCTTCAAATTCTATGTCTCCCTCTCTTTCTGCATCTCCCCCCTTACACTTTGTCACCCTCTCTCACTCTCAAATATAAATATTAAAAAAATTTTTTTCTTAATTTTCCTCTGCCTTTTTCCCTCCATGTCCATTTCCTTCTTCTCATAAGCCATACCACTCAGGAACCCAGCCTTGTAGTTTTGTCCCTGTGCTACATACTTAACTTCTTCGGGAATCAGATTATTTCAATCTGTCACTTATTGTGTCTGACCCTGAGCAGATCCCCTCTGCTTCCATTTTCTCATTTGTAAAATGAGTGGAATAGATTGGCCATAGAAGGCTATTGTGGGGATTAAATGTTAATGTGTGAGAAGTGCTTAGAGCTAGAGCCAGTGAGCTCTCTTAAATGTCTGCTTTTATGTGCAAACCTGTACATCTGAGATTGTTACTTAAACACTGTTTACCCATTTCCCAATATGCCTTTTCAGTTACCGGCACATAATTCAGTTGAAGCATCTCACCGAACCTGAAGCAGTTAAGAAACTAAGAAAACTTTGTAATCCTAAATTCTCTGTCACTCTCATTTCCTATTTAGGTGATTCTTCTTTCCTTGTTCTTTTCCATCATCCATAATCTGTCATTAGGTCTGGCCGGTGACCACGGACTCTCAGATCCAATTCTTCCCATTGCTGTAGTCAGACGATCATTTTAGCAGGTCCCAGGTGCCTGGGTGGCTCAGTTGGTTAAACATTTTAGCAGCCCCCCCCCCCCCATACCTGGCATTCTCCCTGTATACAAATGAGAAAATAGCCTTCAGCCTTCTTTTGTTCACTAGCCTAACCCTAGCACCTGGAACATTGCTTGGCAGGTAACAGGCACTCAGTATTTGTTGGATGAATGACTCATGTGCTGTATCAGCCTACAGTATGAAATCTAAAGTCCCAGATCTTTCCATCAGGTTGTCACTGTTGCTGTCTAGGCATCGCACATCATTGGTTCTCTAGTCTACCTCAGCAAAACCACTTGTTATTTCCTGCTTACCTTGTACTAATTCTTGTTTTCATATCATTCCTATTTCTTAAGATGCCCTTTATTTCTATTCCATGTCCTGCCCAGAACACATCTTCTTCAGAATATCTCCTCCTTTGCTTTACTAACTTTAGTCACTCTTCTGTTGTCTGACGTCTCAGCTTTTGTTTGATTTTCAGTGTGTCAATTTATTTATTTTTTTTTTCACGCATGCAAAAGCAAAGGGCTTATTATGCGCTTATATAAGCACGGGCTCACAGACTCCACTAACACTCAGTGTGTCAATTTATACTTAAAATCTCTGTTGGGTTTGCTGTATCTGCTTACCTCAATTAGAAGTTTCTGGGGATCAAGGACCGTGTTGGCTCTCTTGTACCCTTTGCTCCCTAGGGCCAGTCATAGGCCTTACACTCTTCCAGGTGTTTAGTAAACGCTCCTGCAGCAACTCCATGGACTGTGAAGATTCTTTTCTAATAGTCCTATAGAGTCCTACAAAGATGATGTGTTAGAGGTCACTATTAGAGCAGTTTGTCTTTGTGTAAAGACAAAGGGCTATAAACAGTGGAGGACTGGGAGTATATTGTTCAAAAGTCTGGGCCTACAGAGAAGGCATTCTGTTTGGAGTAGGTAATTCTGGGGTAATACTCAGCTGTGAGCTATATATATATTGTCAGCAATGATTGTTTTTATTGATAACTTATCCCAAATATTTAATTTGGAGAGAAAGTAACCCATAAAACTATGGCTTAAAATATAGCAAAATCACATCTGACTTCCCCTGTTTAGTTATTGAGAACATGTTTATAACTCAGTCTATAATTTGACAGAAGTGAGTAAAAGAGTAAATAAACCAGAAAGCTTCATGTTAATGAAATGCAAGTTACCTTTCCCAAAATATTAAAATATGAAAGCTAAACAATACGAAGTCTGGATAGCTTATTTCCAGCATCAGACATGAGCGCTGCCTGAGCTGGAATAAGAAGATATGCCATCTGCCGGCATCTCTTCCATGGAAGTTTTATGCTCACCCATTTAAGATCTGAAAACTGAATTCCTAACTTGCTGGGCTGAAGGGCAGAAGGGAAAGGACTGCTTTCCAGGGACACCTGGCTGGCTCAGTTGGTAAAGCATGCGACTCTTGATCTCAGGACTAGGAATCTGAGCCCCACATTGGGGGTAGAGTGTACTTAAAAAAAAAAAAACATAAATAAAATCTCTTCTTTTATGGTACTATCTTAAAGGGGAGGGGGGTAAGTGAGTGAATGAATTGGCAGAAGATGCCAATTGTTGTGTTTTTTTTTTAATTACTTTTTTTTTTTTAAGTTCATTTACTTAGCGAGAATGCACACAAACGGAGGGGCAGAGAGAAGGAGAGACAGAATCCCAAGCAGGCTCCATGCCATCAGTGCAGAGCCCGATTTGGGACTCCAACTCACAAACCGTGAGTGAGATCACCACATGAGCTGAGACCAAGAGTCGGATGCTTAACTGACTATTCCACCCAAGCACCCCTGCAATTAGTTTTAAGAAAAAAAGAGAAGACTGCTTACCATGGCGTGGGGATATTCAGATATATAGAGCCAGAGGGCATGTTGGACTGTATGTTTGTTTTGAGATCAGCGTGCACTGCTGTTGTAGCAGTGTGCAAAAGCTGCTCTGAGAGCGCCAGTCCTTTTTGAAAGAGGCTAAACATGTAGGCTGTCTTTCAGTCTGGACGTGGTTCGGCTTGCCATTTGACTTTTGTTCTCAGGCCTGCTGTTTTATATTGGTCGTGGCACTGACGACGAAACAGCATATGCAAACCTGGGAATCACTTTAGACGTTTTCTCCTGCCTCAGTTTGCTGAGTGAGAAGGGTATTTCAGGTTAAAGAGTATTGCTCAAGGTTGCACAGCTAGTTAATAGCAAGGCTGGGAATCTCATCTTGGTCTCTAGATTTCGAAGGTGATGATTTGGAATGGTGCTTCTCTCAAACAGTTCTGTAGATACGCTCTTGTACTTAGGCTGACCGTACTGATCCCCCAGTACCAGTGGGTTATGTCTCTGAGGTGCTTCCTTAATACAAGTGATGGGTCTTTAGGGAACTCTCCATGTCCTCTTTCCTAGTTCTCCTGGGGGTCAGCCCATCCGGAAGGCACTAGTACATTTCTTTGCCTCACGACTAGGCTATATAAATAGTGAAGTTCACACAAGTGACTATTCCGTCATTTATAAATAGCATGGGTGCTGTGGCATGATGGTCACTTGTGAGGGAACTGCCAGTGACCACACCCGCGCTTGAGGTACGTCCATTTCTGCAGTGTCCTAGCATTCACGTTAATTAGTGAACTACACAGAGGTAAGGGGAGAATCACATGTGTCATGCTTGGTGACTGAATTCTCATCCCAGCCCATTTCATGTAATTGAGAAGACAGATGCCATGGTGGGCTGGTGACTGTTCCAGTCTCATTTTGGATGCGTTGTATTTTCAGCCTATTGATAGTGACCACAGAGTTCAGTTCATTCACCCATTTGTTCATTAATAAGTATTTCTTGGTGTCCCAACCCCATGCTCATTAGCCTGTGTGAGTGTTTTGAATATGGTAGATGTTTTTATTTTTTATCCAAATTGATAATCAGCTGACATTAATATTCCAGTTTGAACAAAGGGTGTGATACGAATAACCTTGTAAGAAAACATTCATTGAGTATGCTGTCAAACTTCCCCGGGGAAGTCCTAGTAATTACAATGCAATTTATGCTTTATAAAGAAATCAGCCATCAATACCTTTTTTAAACCATACATGATTTTTTTCTCTCCCTTGAGCTATCTGGTTATAAACTTCTTATCTTCTGTTCTTCCTTTTTAACCCATAGCTTCTCTGTAACAGATTGACTACTTAGGTTTAAATTAAACCCCTCAGTCATTTTTGTGGTGATTGTGCAAGTGAGGTTCATCTATAAGCCAGGAGCCAGAGCAGCTGGTAAGCTTGTTGTCTTCAGTGTGTGGTGTCTTTGGCGAAGGACTTTTGCCTAAGTATTTAGGAAACTGCTCTGGAATAATGTGGTGGGGTGAATTGTGCTTAGAGATCTGTTTTTTGCTTTTTGTGGTTGTTGTTAAGGTCGCTGATTAATTTCTTTAAAAGATATCCCAGCACCATTTGAATATTCCCTTAACTTGGTCCAAACAGTAATAATACTAATAAGTTTGAATTCTGGTGGTTTTTTTCTTTTATCTTTTTTTTTTTTTTAAGTTTATTTCTTTTGAGAGTGAGAAAGCGAGTACCAGCAGAGGAGGGGGACAGGGAGAGAGAGAACCCCAAGCAGGCTCTATGCTGTCTATGTTGACCTTAGCTGAAATCAAGAGTTGGATGCTTAAGCAACTGCGCAACCCAGGCACTCCTCCTGTTCTTTATCTTTTAATGAAAGTGTGGACTAGGTATGAAATGGCTTAGAAAACATGAGGATAAGGAGCGAGAGTCCTGGTTAAGGTAAGGTGAAGCTAAGACCAAATAATTGGTCATGGCCCTTGATGATGACCTTTGCCGAGCAGCTGGCAGTGATTGGCCTTACACATTCTGTTCTCTCTACCGCGGCAGGCTAGCAAGAGGCTTGAGTGTTTTGCAAGGTATATATAAAAATGCGTTCGTTGAGCTGAATCTTATTCATATCTTCTCTTTCTGAAGGGGCACTTACAGAGTGCTATGATGAACTGGGAAACAGGTATCAGCTTCCAGTCTATTGCTTGGCCCCACCAATCAACATGATCGAGGAAAAGAGCGACATAGAGACTCTGGATATTCCTGAGCCACCGCCTAATTCTGGCTACGAATGTCAGCTCCGTTTGCGCCTTTCCACAGGCAAAGACCTCAGACTTGTGGTCCGCAGCACAGACACCGTGTACCACATGAAGAGGAGGCTGCACGCGGCGGAAGGAGTGGAGCCGAGCAGTCAGCGATGGTTCTTCTCTGGCAGACCTCTCACCGACAAGATGAAGTTGGAAGAGCTGAAGATCCCAAAGGACTATGTTGTACAGGTTATAATGAGCCAGCCTTTGCAAAACCCAACACCAGTTGAGAATTGATTGGTCCTGTTGGCTGGTCCCCAGATCCCTCCCGCCCCTTTTTATTATTGTTGTTGTCATTTCCTACTCTATGGCGTGAAATTTATTTTCACTGCTCTGAATTCCGTATGAATGGATTTAGTTCTGAGGAATTACCAGTGAAAAATTCCATCTGTGATGGAGCCCAACGAAAATAATTAATAAAACACAAAGAGCCAGGCTTTGAGACTCATGTAATTACAGTTTCTAATTTGAAAGGCAGTTAAAAGATAGCCATTTATTTTAAAATACCCAACAACAATGTAATGACTGTACTTAAACAATTTGGACTGTAAATAGAATGTTACGTCCATGAAGAAAACAGCACCAAGCACCTTGTGAATACAGAATCAGAAAAATAAAAATAAATTCCAGAAGTCATCAATAACAGTTATAAAATTTGAGCTTTTTAAAATGGAAACTGAAAAAAGCAGTATTTAAGGTTCACTTCTATTCTGGTCTTAATTCTTTACTCAATTAGTATTTAGCCATAAAGGAGTAGAGACTGGCAAATTGTGTTTTAGTATTGCTTTCCCTGTCCCCGTATCTTGAGCTCCTTATTTACATTCACACTAAATTTTGGTGCCTTCCAACACATTGGTGGCAGGCACCCTTCTGGAACACTAGGCAATAATTTAGTCAGTGTGGTCAGATCTCTGATTTTCAGCTGATACTCAGCTGAAAAGTCACTTGTCCATTTGCTGCATAGATATTTTGAAATGTCTATATGACGAAGCTGTTTTTATATCCAGGCTTAGAAGGTCATACTATGTAATACCTTCAGTTCATCTACCTATTCTGCTTGGGACTTTCCAGCGTGTGCCCCCAGATGCACTGGGCTGGGGAATGCAAGGAATCAAGGGCAAGTGTCCCCGCCAGAAGATTATAAAGTAAATTCTCACTCTTCCCCCAGTCTGCAGGAAGGGTGTAAGGAAAACCCATTGTATCTGTGCCTGGGAGAATTGTGCCTATTTTCAGTCTTTAAAAGAAAATGTCAACTCCTAATTTACTAGTTTGTTTACGGACATCACTTAAACATCAGCAGTGAGACCAAATGATGAAATACTGCTTTATACACGTTAGTGCTTTCCAGTTCACGGTTACCTCTACTCGTGGTGGATGACAATTTTCCTCTCTCATCTTTCCTAGCAAAGAGTCCAATTAAGAACCATCTGCAGATTAGATGAGAAGACTAAGAAATCTGATGAGAGCACCTGATTCTCTCATACTGTGACTGGAATAAAGCTGCCAAGGATTACATTGAATTGGGAGCCTTTTCTGAGTTTGTTCCAGAAATGAGAAGGGGGCTATTCCATAATCACTGTAGCCCCGAGTCTCAGTGAGATGGCAAAGTAGAGACAGGAAGGTGCATAGACTGCCCTCCGTTGAGAAATGATCAGACCTCCACACCTATTTGGATGAGAAGCACTATTATTAATTTTAATGGCAAAATGAAACTGCTAATTAGTTTAAATGTAAAGTTTAAAATGGTATTAAATTTCCCGTAGCCTGACTAGATATAATATCTGTAATTGTAACTTATCCTGTTTCTGAGAGCTTTACTTCCCTTTCTTTATGCAATCATTTTAAAGATTGTGGCTACATTTAATTTAGGATTGCTGATAATTGAATCTAAATTCAAGAGACGATAGCAGCATTCATTCCGAAGGAGTATTTTTATATCTGAAGGTGGAGGCTTGAGGGTATTTGAATATCACGCCCCTCTCATCAAAGAGTTTGTCCTTTGTGTGCCGCATTGACTAATAGCAACATCTCTCAAAGTTTGACAACTGGAAAAGTGTTCAAACCTATTATTTTTTTTTAACTTCAATTGGGTGGTAGCAGTAATCTATGGTTGGTAAGAAGGTTTTTTGTTTGTTTAGAATTTGAGCTCTCTTAAGAATTTATTTTGTTTTAAAGGAAAATACACTTTGCGTAACAATTTTCTGGGCATGTTTAACTAACCTGGATGAGAAAACCATGGTGCTGTTTAATGTAAATAGATTGACTTAAGATTGGACCAATACTTGATGTGTACAATTTTAGTATGTAGGGTTTTTGTGCTTTTTTTAAAAAAAATGTTCAATTTTTCCTCTTTGTCTTGGCTTTTATTCTGGGTTTTTGTTTTTCTCTACAAAAGGGTAATCTGCCTCAATCTAATAAAACCTCTAAAAAGGTTTTTCTTTTTTTGAAAACCTTACCTCAATAAATAACAAGTTCATTATCACCAGACTTATGCTCCGCTATGCCACACCGTACATGGTCATTTATAAATATGCTTTATCTTTCATGTTGAAGTCTTGGTCTAAATAGGCTGTTGTGTTTTTTCTTTTTTCTTTTTTTGTCTATTTTAGAGCTAGAGTGGGAGTAGGGGAGAGGGGCAGAGAGAGAGAGAAAATCTTAAGCAGCCTTCATACTCAGCGTGGAGCTGCACAGCCTGACATAGGGCTGGATTCCATGACCCTGAAATCATGACCTGAGCCAAAATCAGGAGTCAGATGCTCAACTGACTGAGCCACCCAGGCTCCCCAGCTGCTGTTGGATTTTTGTTTTTTTTTGTTATTTTTGAGTCAGGCCGTAAATAGGAACTCGTAATTCTGTTTTCTGGAAACAGTTCAATTCTTACCTGTTTTGGATGAAAGTGGCAGGCTTTGGTAATTATTTTTTTATTTTTTAGTGTTTATTTATTTTTGAGAGAGAGAGAAAGAGACAGAGCATGACCATGGGAGGGGCAGAGAGAGAAGGAGACACAGAATCTGAAGCAGGCTCTAGGCTCTGAGCTGTCAGCACAGAGCCCAACATGGAGCTCAAACCCACAAACCATGAGATCATGACCTGAGCTGAAGTCCTCTGCTTAACCGACTGAGCCACCCAGGCAGGCACCCTAACACTAGGTGCCCTAATAATTTTTTATTTAAAATAGGTGATAAATATGCTTGGGGCGGGGGAAAATCCAAACATAACAAAGTAAAGTCTCTTTACTCCCTGGATATAACAACTCTTAGCACTTTTCTGGGTATCTTTGAAGATACTCTAGCCAGCAGTTCCTCAACTTCAGCATGCTTAAGAATTAACCTAGAAGGCATATTGAAACAGATGGCTGGACTCTTCTCCTGGGGGGTTCCACGTTAGTAGGGCTGAGTGGGCCACAGTAATTTGGTTTTCTGAACATTCCCAGATACTGTCACTGCTGGTCTGGAGATTTACACCATGAGAACCACTGTTCTGCCTTGAATATATTCACCCATTCTTCCCTGTTTTTTTCCATAAATACATAACACTATTGTGCACCTTGATTTCTCTTTAAAATGATGAATCTTGGATCTGCATCATCCCTCTCATGGCTACACCAGCATCTTGTCTGGGGTACCAGTCAGACTTAATTTTGGTCAGTTTGGCTGTTTGCAATCTTGCTACTATAAACCATGCTGCCGTGAAATGTCCTCTGATAGTTCTATCTTGGTGTGTCTGTCCGTCTATAGAATGCACTCCTCAAGAGAGAATTGCTACATCAAAGAGTCTGTACGTTTAGAGAGTAGAAGCACAGTTGCCCTCCAAATAGATCTTGCCAGTTTAACAGTGCAACAGTGCGACTGCGCTTATTTTCCTGTAAATCCTAACCAGCATTTTCATCTTTGACAATCTAAGTGAGTATCTGTGTCCTATGGTCCTACTTTGTATATTTGCTTTGAAGGTTAGCATTTTACTCTATATATTAGGCCCCCCCCCACAAATTGTCACTCATATTTGTGGTGCATTCTGGTCTTTATCCTCTTGATTTGTAAATATTAAGGAAATGAGTCACTCTCTATCATATATTACCATTTGTTTCTGGTTTTGTGTTAATTTACCTTGCACAGATTTTAAGTTTTCCTTGGTTGGATCTATCAGTGTTGTGTTTTATGGCATCTGGGTTTTCTTTACTTCAAAAGGTCTTACCCACGCAGATTATAAGATTTTTTTTCTCATGTTTTTACTATGTTTTATGGTTTCATTATCTGGAATTATTTTGGTGGAAAGAATAGTAGCCCAGGTTTATTTATTTATTTGTTTGTTTTTATAGGTAGCTAGTTAATCCCACTCCGATTCTACTTATTGAATAATTTTCTTTGTTCTTTTTCCAATTGATATGGGAAAAAAATCACTCTTATTGTTTTTTTTTTTTTTTTTTAGGAGAGAGAGTGTACCTGCATGAGCAGGGGCAGGGCAGAGAGAGAGGGAGAGAGAATCCCAAGCAGGCTCCACACAGTGCAAAGCCTGATGCCAGGCTCGATCCCACAAACTGAAATCATGACTGGAGCTGATACCAAAAGTTGGTTGCTTGGGGGGGCCTGGGTGGCTCAGTCAGTTCAGTGTCTGACTTCAGCCCAGGTCATGATTTTACAGTTTGTGAGTTCAAGCCCTGCACTGTCTCTCCACTGTTGGTGAGGAGCCCACTTCAGATCCTCTGTCTCCCTCTCTCTCTGCCACTCCCCTGCTTATCCTTTCTCTCTCAAAAACAAATACACATTAAAAAAAAAAAAGTCGGTTGCTTAACTGACTGGTCACCCAGGTGCCTGTTTGTTTATTTGTTTGCTTGCTTATTTGTTAGTTACAGAAAGAGCACAAGCTGGGCAGGGACAGGGAGAATTTCAAGCAGGCTCCATATCCAGGCGGAGCCCCTAACCACTGTGAAATCTTAACAAGTCTGACACTTAACTGACCGAGCCACTCAGGTGCCCCTTTTCACAGTTCTTAAGACTATACTTTTTTAATGGTCTTTTCTTATTAACTGAACAAATCAGCAAATATATCTGTGTCCATCTCCTACTCTCAAATGCTATGATTTAGTATTTTTATTTACAGAAAAGGAAAAAAGAGTGTGGCTGATAACCTCCCTCGCAGTAACTGGGCGCCTGTGCTGTCTGTCCTCTGGCTCTGTGAAGGTTGTTCCTGTGGGTGACCTCATTTCCGCAGGTGTCAGCAGAGTTGATTTGGCCTTTTCTAGTCCTTGTCTTTGGCATGAGGCAAGTGAGAATACATGAGAGCTAAGGACTACTGGAAGAGAAATGATTTCACTTTGCTTAGCTTCCTCTAAAATTCCTTCCTCTTGGGGGCGCCTGGGTAGCTCAGTTGGTTATGCGTCTGACTGGCTCAGGTCATGATCTCTCGGTTCATGAGTTTGAGCCCCTTGTTGGGCTCTCTGCTGTCAGCATGGACCCTGCTTTGGATCCTCTGTTCCCCTTTCTTTCTGCCCCTTTCCCACTCACTCTCTTTCTCAAAATTATATAAAAATTAAAAATAAAACTCTTGCTTCTTTCCAGCGGATACTGTTTGTGGAAGAAGCGGTCCTGTGGTGCTGGGCTCCGGGCTGATGCTGTAGTCCTCTCTCCAGTGCCAGCTCTGCCAGTGCGGCCGCTCTGCCCATCGCGTGGGCCCCCCAAACAGCACGTGCTTTGCCGACCAAGGAATTCTAATGTAACTATGACGTGGAATGTAGGGGGTTGCCACCACCCAAAAATTACCTAAATGTACTGGGTCTAACTGAGCACAGTGGATTCACTCACTGTGGGAATAATGAAACTTAATTGAAACATCTACCTACACATTTTTATTTTATTGTTTTTGTATTTAAGTTTATTTTTTTACATTTATTTATTTTGAGAGACAGAGAGGGAAAGAAGGAGAATCCCAAGCAGGCCTCAAACTGTCGAGGCAGAGGCCTCCCCACCCCCAGTGCAGGACTTGAACTCACAAACTGTGAGCTCATGACCTGAGCTGAAATCAAGAGTCAGATGCCTAACCGATGGAGCCACCCAGGTGCCCATACACACACATTTTTAAAAACTTTAAGTCCCAGGCCCCTGGGTGGCTCTGTCGGTTAAGTGACCAACTTCAGCTCAGGTCATGATCTCATGGCTCGAGAGTTCAAACCCCGCATCAGGCTCTGTGCTGACAGCTGGAGCCTGGAGCCTGCTTTGGATTCTGTGTCTCCCCCTCTCTTTGGCTTTCCCCTACTTGTGCTGTCTCTGTGTCTCAAAAATAAATAAACATTAAAAAAACAAGTTTAAAAACATTAAGTCCCGTAATGTAATTGAGAAAAAGAGTCCCAAAATAGACACTGACAGATTGTTTTCTTTGTTCTACTCCTAGTCCCAAAAGAATGTCATTTTACCCCTGTATTGAATTTTAGTTTTTACACAGAGTTTCAGTTTGGGCCCATCAGAGCTAAATGCTCAATATCCTGGTTCCATTCTAGAACTGCCCAATTTATGAAAATGCACTTGGGGCTCCTGGGTGGCTCAGTTAAGTATCCGACTTCAGCTCAGGTCATGATCCCATAGCTCGTGGGTTTGAGCCCCGCATCAGGCTCTGTGCTGACAGCTGAGAGCCTGGAGCCTGCTTCAGATTCTTTTTTGTTCGTTTGTTTTTTAATTTTATTTTTGAGAGAGAGAGAGAGACAGCATGAATAGGGGAGGGTCAGAGAGAGAGGGAGACACAGAATCCGAAGCAGGCTCCAGGCTCTGAGCTAGCTGTCAGCACAGAGCCCAACGCAGGGCTCGAACCCATGAACTGTGAGATCATGACCTGAGCCACCCTGCTCAGGTCATGATTAAGCCAGCTGCTTAACCGACTGAGCCACCCAGGCGCCCCGCCTGCTTCAGATTCTGTGTCTCTCTCTCTCTGCCTCCTTCCCCGCTCATGCTCTACCTTTCTCTCCTTCAAAAATAAATAAACATTTAAAAAATAATTAAATAAAAAGAGAGAATGGCCTTTCCTGAGTGGCGGCGAGAGCGGCGGGTGTGCCATGAAAGCCTCGGGCACACTGCAAGAGTACAAGGTGGTGGGGCGCTGCCTGCCCACCCCCAAGTGCCACACTCCACCGCTCTATCGCATGCGCATCTTTGCACCGAATCATGTCGTCGCCAAGTCCCGCTTCTGGTACTTTGTGTCTCAGCTGAAGAAGATGAAGAAGTCTTCGGGGGAAATTGTCTACTGCGGACAGGTGTTGGAGAAATCCCCGCTGCGGGTGAAGAACTTCGGCATCTGGCTGCGCTATGACTCCCGCAGCAGCACCCACAACATGTACCCGAGTACCGGGACCTGACGACGGCGGGCGCCGTCACCCAGTGCTACCGAGACATGGGCGCCCGGCACCGCGCCCGCGCCCACTCCATCCAGATCCTGAAGGTGGAGGAGATCGCAGCCAGCAAGTGCCGCCGGCCCGCCATCAAGAAGTTCCACGACTCCAAGATCAAGTTCCCGCTGCCCCACCGGGTCCTGCGTAGCCAGCACAAGCCACGCTTCACCACCAAGAGGCCCAACACCTTCTTTTAGATGCAGAGCCTCCCTGGCCCCGGGTTAGCTCGAATAAACTCCTTTCGGAAACCAGGAAAAAAGAAAGAAAAGAATGCTCTTAAAAGGATTTCTCAGGGATGCCTGATGACTCAATCGGTTAAGTGTCCGACTCTTGATTTTGGCTCAGATCATGATCTGAGTCATGTTGGGCTCTGCACTGGGGGTGGAGCCTGCTTGAGATTCTCTCCCTCTCAGGCTCGCTCTCTCTCTCAAAACATTTTCTAAAGGAGTTTTAAACATCCGATAGTTGAATCCTGGTACCTTTTATTGTCACCTGATGCTATCCAGGGAGGAGGGGAAACTCATTCCTGAAACTTTGGCCATTTGACATTAATTTTAAATTAACTTGAAATATATGAATAAGTTATTTCAAAGTTTAAAACGTAGTTAAAACTCAAACCAATGATACTTATCTTCAGTGTTCCCTTCTCCCTCCCTGCCCCCCATTCTGAGAGAGTAAAAGGCATAGTATCTTCATTGTTTTAAAGTCGGTGTCTATAAAAAACACATATGCCGTGGTTACTTCCATATCTCAGGAGTGTTGCCCTTGGAAAATAGGAAAGAGAAATCTTTCTAAGATGTCATGATAGTTTCTCCTTCGAGAACTCTGTGTAGATCTTACAGCTGTCTAGGTAGCAAAAGGCATCTAGGCTTCCAGAAAAGAGGCAGAAACCTGTCCCAAGATAAGCATAATGGCAAGATGGTTTGAAATGATGGCTAATTTCCAGCCGTCATTTTCCAGCCGGATATTCCCAGTCTCTCAATTCAATACTCTGTGTGGGTGTAGTAGTGTCCAAACTGTTTGCTGGAGGGTGTTCTCCTGGGGGAAGACCTGCAAGCTATTTCACCAAATCAGAGGAAGAGAGAAGCACTGTTCTGAGGTGCTTTGTACCTTAAACTCAGAGAGCGTTCATGATAATGCGCATGATTTCTGTTCTTAGGAGTTTGACTTACGAACGACAATCTTAGCTAAGCAGTGTTGTTTTCTGTTGCACGTTGATGGTGATTTTTGATGCTAATTAGGCAATTCTTGAATGCCTTATGGTCAGTTATAATGTACAACTGACCCTTAAGGAATTCTTAGTTTATAGTAAATGGGTTGTACTTTAATTGCCCAACTTGTTCCTCAAAAGTTTATGGTAGAAAGAGCTGGGTTAATTAGTATTATGCAGAAGGGGATTCTGAGCCAGTGAAATGCTGGCTTGAAATGTAAACGGAATCTGCTAAAACTGAAGTCAATTACTCCGATCATTTGCTCGGAGCATGGGCATCTAATTGACCTTGAATTTAAATCGCGGTCCTGCCGCTAGCACACCATGAGTTTTTGGGAAAGGCTCTTAATTTCTCTAGGCCTCAGTTTCCTCACCTGTAAATTCTGGATAACCCCTGACTCACAGGGTTATGAGTGTAAATAACTTCTCAAGCCTCTCAGCATCTAAAGCACCTGCCTAACCTATAGCAACCCCTTACTAAATGGTAATTATCACCATTACTATCACAATAAGGTAAGGGGCATCCGGGGGGCTCAGTCAGTTTAGCATCCAACTCTTGATTTTGGCTTAGGTCATGATCTCACAATTCTGTGAGTCTGAGTCCTGCATTGGGCTCTGTGCTGACAGCATAGAGCCTGCTGGGATTCTGTTTCTCTTTTTCTCTGCCCTCCCCTGCTTGCGCTCTCCCTCTTGCTCTCCCTCTCTCTCTCTCTGTCTCAAAAATAAATAAACATTTAAAAAAATATATACCACAGTACATTTAGGTAAGGTGGTTTCACAAGCCCCATGCTAAAAACATTTAAATATTATTCAAGGCATTAGTTAAACAATAAAATTATACAAGGACATGTAATTATTTTTCCATAGTAGATTTGTACCATTGCTTAAGTACCTTAGTAATTTAGATCCTAGGAAGACCATAGCTCCCCTATATCCTTAAAAGTATTGGGGCCCCTGGGCGGCTCAGTCAGTTGGTTAAGCACCCAACTCGGGATTTCAGCTCAGGTCATCTCAGGGTTTGTGGGATTGAGCCCCAAGTCGGGCTCTACCCTGACAGGGCAGGGACTGCCTGGGATTTTCTCTCTCCCTCCTATTGTCTCTGCCTCTCCCATGCTCACTTGCTCTCAAAATAAATATACTTTTTTTTTTTAAGAAATAAAACTGTCATTCCCTTGCAGGTAGAGGCAGAGTGCCATATGCCAATTTGAAGTGTCTTGCATGCAGGATTGAGAGAATTGAAAGGATTCTGAGAGTATTGGACTAGTGCCAAGCCCTGGAAGAGCATCATTGTCTTTCAGCTGCTTAGCTCCAGTCAGGGTTTGAAACTATTTGGATATACAGGGACCTTAGGAGCAGTGCTTATCTGAAAAGCTGCAACAGAACTGAGACAGGTCCACAAAGTGGTTACTTCACGTTACATTATTGTGAGGTCAAGAAGTTATTAAAGTGTCAACTTGCCATCAAAAAGCACTTATTTGAACTTTTCATGTGTAAAAGTCAGTGTCAAGATAATCCACTCCAATCCTTTACCTTTATTTTTAGGAATGTTAACAGATATAATTACGTATATTCTACTTTCAGATGCATTTATTTATTCAAATAAGACTGAGGCTCACATTAATTTGAGAAAGCCTTTTCTTTTTGAACAGAGCCTTTTCCTCATTCTCTTTCCTTTTCTCTTCTTCTTTCTCTTTCTTTGCTTTCTGCCTCTCCTGGTATTTGTCCCAGGTGAAGATAGTAAACAGCTTAAATTCCTTGTAATTAAGATACTTTTGTTGGGGTAAAGAAAGAAAAATTATTTCAGGAAGGGTTTGATACTTTCTTTCAGATGACAGCAGGATTGTAATCATTTCTCATTTACGAACTTGGAAACTTGAAGAGGCTCCATAATTAGGACATAATTATAGTCTGATTGTCATCTAGGAGCCAGGAACAGAGAGTGTATTGTAGACTCTAAAGAACCTTGGGTCACTTTCTTACTTCTGCGTGCAGTCCAGACACTTGAGGCTGGCACCTGAGGTTCTACATAGTCTGATCCATCTTTTTCCACCTTAGCTCCCACTCGCTTCCCCAGCACAGACTCCCTCTTTAGGCAGAATTCTGGGTCTTCACCACACTCGTTTTCTCTTAGGATTTTGCTCCTACCATAGTACTTACCTCTATAAGCCCTTTCCCCACTGTCACCTGCCATATTAATATATTTACTTTTCTGAACTTCCAAACAAAATCTTCTCTGACCCTCTGTAATTCTGCATCTTTGTTCTATAACTTGTTTGGTTCTCTCTCTTTACACAGGCCTATAAATCTCTTCGGGTTTCTTTCTGACACACTCTGACAGGATTTCCCCCTCCACCTCCCCACCATGTCTATTCTTGGTGGTGGGGCATCATCCCTGCCTTTGGGCAGAGAGGCTTCCAGGTCCTACTTAAGGAATCTGCACTTACACGGTCACCTGTGATGTCAAAGTCGTGGTAGAGCTCTCTGAGTTCCTGGTTTCTAATATTGAAGAGAAAGTTATACATGTGGAAGTTTTCCGGACCGATTCTCAGCTGCCCCTCCAGGTCAAGCAGCTCAAAAACAGGCCGGGAGTGGCGGAAGATAAATTGCTCTTCCAAGTGGTTCTATTGAGACAAATAACGTAATAAAATGAACAGTGTTGTTGGTGCTACTTTCTAAACTTAGGCTGCATAAAGACTAGTATACTCACTGATCCGTTTCCTAGAGAACTAAAAGCAAAGAGCAAAGGGGCACCTGGGTGACTCAATTAAGCTCTTGGCCCTTAATCTCAGCTCAAGTATTGATCTCAAGATCATTAGTTCAAGCCCGCATTGGGCTCGGTGCTGGGTGTGAAGCCCACTTAAAAAACAAACAAAAAAACTGAAAGGCAACATCTTAGCTCAGGGTTGAAAGCCTTCTGTGGTCACAGTGGCAAGTCCTGCTTCAGCATCTGCGTTCAGGAGACCTTGAGCCACCTGCGTGATCAATTCTGCCAGACAGAACCCTTGTCACTACAATGCACTTCTAGTGAAAATGTACTCAGGAAACATTAGGACAAGATGTTAAGATGATGACCACCGAAGTTTCCTTCCCTAGTGGGAAGTAGATAAAAACACACCAGAAGTATTTGGAAGGTAAGGTGGGAACATTATCCCTCTTTCAGCCCCTTCAGAAAATTCTCTGAGAAAAGGCATCGTTGAGGGAGAGGGGCACTTGGGATTACTGGTGACTCTCTGAGAAGGGCAAGGACGGGCATGCCAAGGAGGGAAGCGAGAGGGCGAGATCTGTCTTCAGAAAGAGGATGTGGGAGGGCTAAAGACGGGCAGGGGCAGCGGGCCCGTGAGGCTGGCTAACTCAGGAATTTCTCAGTTATAAGTGGACAGTTTAGGAGCCACAACTAGTTCTTGCCACATTTTCTTCTTGCTGGTGTGAGTGAAAGGAAGGCAAATTCTGATGCAGTCTTAGCTCATTGCAAGTTCACCTACAGCAAGATGGCAGCAGCCGCCAAGCTCTGCGTCCTCTGCCCAGATCCTGACTTGTTGCTCACCTGCTGTGCCAGCAGTATGCAGACCAACATGTAGAACTGGTCAAAACCGATCTCGCCCACAGCCTTCCAGTCCAGCATGTTAAACACAATTGTGATCTGTGACCGGTTCCATTTTGTCACGTGACGGAGGAAGTGGTAAAACAGCACATCTGGTAGGGTGGGGAGATGTAGAGATGGATTGTTCTGAAACTAGTCCAAATGCTAAACAAGGGGGAGCCGCAGAAATGGTAGCAGTTGTTGGAAGGTTGCTGACATGGGCAGAGTCGTGGCAACGCTGTTTCTGGCTTTGTCACTGCTCCTTCCACAGCTCACGCCTCAGGTGCCCTTGAGCTGTGTGCCAGAGCCCTGTGCCCAGGTTTGCGGACAGTGAGATGGTAGGGAGGGCTCGATTCTCCACCCCAGCCCATGCGCTCGAGGGAGCAAACAGATGTGTGCCCGTAACCAGTAAGAGGCGTGGAGTACTCTTCCCACACGGAAGAGGTTATTTCGCACTGGGAACCTAGGACACTTGGAGAAGCTGACATTTCACATGGGTCTTTCACTTGAGATCATTAAAATGAGAAATTTAAAAATCATTGTTATAAAGTTACTGGGAAGCATGCGTGGCCCAGTTTGGTTAAGTGTCCAACTTTTAATTTCGGCTCATGATCTTGGGCATTGGGATTGAGCCCTGCATCAATCTGCTTAAGATTCGCTCTCTCTCTTTCAAAAAAAGAAAAAAGTGTCAGTATTCCTCATGCTTATATACAGCAAATGCTTTTGGCTATGGGGGAAAGAGCAATCATTGAACACATTAGGTTCTAGGTCCTCTAAATGCCACACTTCACTGAAGCCTGACAACCCTACAGGGACAGTGGTGTCACACTCTTTTATAATAAGCTTCAGACAGTAACTAGTCTATTTCAGTACTTCTCTAACTGTAATGAGCATACCATGCACTTGAGAATCTTGTAAAAATACAGATTCTGATTCAAGAAATCTGGTGTTGGACTGAGTCTACATTTCTTTCTTTCTTTTTTTTTTTATTTATTTATTTAGAGAGGGAGTGTGCACCCATGAGTAGGGAAGGGGAGAGGGAGAGAGAATCGCAAGCCAGCTCTGAGCTGTCAGTGCAGAGCCTGACGCGAGGCTCGATCTCATGCGCTGTGAGATCATGACCTGACCATGACCCGACCTGTCAGAGTCAGACATTTAACCAACCGAACCGCCCAGGACCCCCTAAGTCTGCATTTCTCACAAGCTCCCTGCTGGTCTGCGAACCCCACTCGGAGTGGCAGAGCTGGGATTCACAGTCTGCCTGACTCTGCCTTGCTCTTTCTACAGTGATGCCATATCTTTTGAAGATTAATTAATACATATGTATTCAATCATATACAGAGAAAAAATACTGTAACTTAAAAAAACAGGGAAGGTTTTTGCCAGAAATTCTGCTCACTAATCAGCTGTCTCAGTGAGTAGAAGATGGAAGAAACGAACAGGGTGACATTTATATATCAGTATGTGGCTCACAGATTGTATATGCAAGTCCCCCATGGTAAGTAGGGATTTTGAAGTGTAACTCTGTGCATATGTGATATCCCTTTACCCATCGATTATGGAAACTATCTCTTGCACAAAATATGGCTCTAATAAATACATAACACATCTATGTAGTTGGGAGTCCCAGCTGAAGCAAGTTAAGAGCATAGTGAACAAGTCATCACAATGTCATGATATTTTTAAACAACTTTTTAATTAATAGTTTATTTTGTCCACAGGACAGGAAGAGAGAGAGAGTCCCAGGCAGGCTCTGCTGTGTCAGTGTGGAGCCTGAGGCGGGGCTCAAACTCCCAAACCACAAGATCATGACTTGAGCTGAAGCAAGAATTGGACACTTCACTGATTGAGCCACCCAGGCGCCCCCACAATGTTGTGATTTGAAAAGAATCCGATGGTCTCTTGATGTGCCTTCCCCACGCCCCACCAGGTATGAACACGTGGGAAATAGCACCCCTTGTGTATACACAGTGACGTCTGTGTAGCTGCTCCTGAAGAACTGTTTCAGTGTGGGACATAGTAGCTACTTAACAAATACTGTACTTTAAAAACTGCTTTAAGCAGTTGGCTGGGGGTGCCTGCGACTTTAGCTCAGGTCACGCTCTCATAGTTCGTGGATTTGAGCCCCGCATCAGGCTCTGTTCTAACTGCTGGGAGCCTGGAGCCTGCTTTGGATTCTGTGTCTCCTCTCTCTCTTTCTCTCTCTCTGACCGTTACGTGCGCTCTCTCAAAAATAAATACGAAACATTAAAAAAAAAAAAAAAGCAGCTGTCATGCCTTCCCGGAAGGCAAAAAGGCTGTGCGCTCACTCTTTCAGCTCACCATCCAGTCCCCTGGTGACCAGAGGACAGGAGGATGACTTTATCTCTCAGGCATTGCATCATTAGGGAGTGATTTAGGTACTAGGGAGATCAGACCTCTCAGCAAACATTCCAGGGAGACTACGAACATAGGCTTTGGAATCAGAAAGCCCAGGGTTTCAGTCCCAGCTTTTCTGTTTAGGGCGAGGTGCTCTACACCTGCCTTATCTAGGTCTGGCTTAGTGCACATATGTGTGTAAAGAGAAAAACTGAGACATGAAATTTTGAGAAAATGAAGGATGTCCTCTAAGCATTTTTAAAAGATCATATGAACTCTTACAAACCTTTACAGAAGAAACACCTTATTCACGAATGGCATTTATTTCCTTCAGCTCACAATGAATGGTTAGGATACTTTATTTATACCTGGTCCCTAAGAACAAAATAAAATAGGGGCTTCTGGGTGGTTCAGTCGGTTCGGCGTCCAACTTCAGCTCAGGTCATGATCTCACAGTTCATAGGTTTGAGCCCGTGTCGGACTCTGTGCTGATAGCTCAGAGCCTGGAGCTTGCTTCAGATTCTGTCTCCCTCTATCTCTGCCCCTCCCTCACTCACACTCTGTCTCTCTCCATCTCTCAAAATGAATAAACGTTAAAAACATTTTAGGGGGCGCCTGGGTGGCTCAGTCGGTTAAGCGTCTGGCTTCCGGCTTCGGCTCAGGTCATGATCTCACGGTTTGTGGGTTTGAGCCCTGCATTGGGCTCTGTGCTGACAGCTCAGAGCCTGGGGCCTGCTTTGGATTCTGTGTCTCCCTCTCTTTCTGACCCTCCCTTGCTCATGCTGTCTCTCTCTGTCTCTCAAAAAAAAAAAATTAAAAAAATTTTTAGAAAAAGAACAAAATAAAACAAAGCAATCTTAAGGTATTTTAATTGGTCCTCTATTAGTTTATGCATTCAAAGGCAGAGTCAAAATCGTCAGCACTTCGTGGTCACTCTCAAGTACCAGGAATTAGAAGGGACCCTGCAGATTGTTGATTCAAACCTTCCATTTGACAGATGAGAGAGGGTGTCAGGGGGTCTCAAGGGCTAATGCCCGAGTGGGGCTCAGCCCCAGGAATAATTATAATAATAACAAACACTAAGTTCTTACCATGTGCCAGGCACAGTGCTAAACATTTTCCATATATTATCTCATTTCATTATCTTTTTTTTTCCCAACCATGAGCTGGGCTTTATTACTAGAAGCCTCATTTATGGATGAGGAGAATGACACTTAAAGAGGATGATGATACCTTCCCCACACCACGAAGGAGCTGGCGCCAGGATTCCACCCCAGAGCCCGTAACCTTCTCCCCCTCGCTCAACTGCCCCCAGTCTCGGGTCTCAGTTGACAATTCCTCCCTGCCCCCACGCAGAGGCTAAGCTACGTCTCTGCTATTCAGGCAGCTCCCGGCTCCGCAGGTGTTCCCGCACATTAGTGACAAACCAGGTAACATCTCAGAGGGGATGTGCGCAAAGCACTGACCATTCAAGGTGTTGTTGTGATGCACGTCGAGAAGGTGAAAATACTCCACCAAGACCTTCACGTTCCTCACGGATAACAGGCAGTACAGCTTGTCCAGATAGAGGTACCACAGAAACGAGCCCTCCTTCAGTTTCATTGTGGCGCGTTTGAGGCTGACGGCGCGGGCGCCTGGAACAGAGCAGGGTTCTGGAACTGGAATGTTGGATAGAGAGAGGCTCTGGGCGTAGGCAGAAACATAACAGGAAGCAGACAGTAAAAAGTTAAAATTGATTCCTCCCAGTCCTCTGGCCTTGCTGTTAGTACTTAAGGTCTTAAATCTCTCATTACCTTGATTTTCCTCTGCCACTGAAATATAACCAGTTCTAACCAAAAATCACAGCCTCTTTAGAAATGAACGCGAGGACACTCTGCTCCGCATGGGAACCTGTGCTATGTGGCTGAGTGCGTCTCAGAAGAGTAGTTATAGCCTATAGAAAACAAGAAAAATGGAAGAATACATGAAAGAGTACTAAAATAACCTAGAATAAATGCAGTACAATAAAACCAAAGGGAGAAGGAATTTTTTAAAGACCAAAGTGCAAATCAGCAAGCCAGGAAACAAAGCAGTAAACTTGATTTATATAGTTAGGACCTAGTTTTTAAAAACGCTTTCTAATTAGTATTTTTTAAAGCAGCTCTATGCCCAACATGGGGCTCAAACTCACCACCCTGAGATCAAGAGTCACATGCTCCAGGGGCACCTGGGTGGCTCAGTCTGTTGGGCGTCCGACTTCAGCTTAGGTGGTGAACTTGCGGTTTGTGAGTTCAAGCCCCGCATCCAGCTCTGTGCTCAGAGGCTGGAACCTGCTTCGTATTCTGTCTCTCTCAAAATAAAATAAAGACACACAGGCACACACATTTTTTAAAAAAGAGTCACATACTCTAGCCAGGCTCCCCAGGACCTGTTTTTTCTTTTATTCGATTTTTAATGGAATACTTTCAAATATGATATATCACAAAGTAAAGAGATTGGTATACTAAACCTACGTGTAATCATCATCCAGCCTCAACAATTATCAACTCAAGGCCAACCTTGTTTCATCTATATCCCCCTGCCCCCCCGCCACCACCAAAATAATCACTGGATTATTTTGAAGCAAATCCAAGACATAACTTCTCATCTGTAAAGATCTGAATATATATTTCAAAAAGAGACTGACTCTTTTATTTTTAACATAGCCACCTATCACTTCTATACCTAAAACTAAACATCATTCCTTAGTGTAATCAAATATCCACTCAGCATTCAAATTTTCCCAATTTTCTCTAATTTTTAAATGTGTCTTTATTTAAAAAAAAAACGTTTTAAGAAATTTTAATTTATTTGAGAGAGAAAGAGAATCCCAAGCTGAGCATGGAGCCTGACATAGGGCTTGATCCCACAACCCTGGGATCAGGACCTGGGCTGAAATCAAGAGTTAGACACTCACCAACTGAATGCCCCTCCATAAATTCTTAATAGATGCTTTATTTAAGTCAGGAAACCAAACACATTTAAGTATTACTTTAGTGTATTTCTTAATATCTTTAGGTTCTGCCTTTCTATCTTTTTCTTGAAATTTATTTGTTGAAGAATCCAGATTGTTGTGCAGAAGAAAATATTCTGGTTTTTGCAGTTCTCTCCAATGTGTTAACACATTCCTCCATCTCCTGTATTTTCTAGAAACTCCTAGTTAGGTTTAGCATGAAAGCTGGTTTTAGGAAAAGACCAATAAACACAGATAAACTTTTGGTAAGTATGATAAAAAGAAAGATTTCTAAAACCGAGAACAAGGAAGGAAACAATTATTGATGTGGAAGAGATCAAAGCACACTGTACGCAACTCCTTAGAAAGCTAAATTGGGAGCACCTGGCTGACTTGGTGGGTGGGGCTTGTGACTCTGCATCTCGGGGTTGTGGGTTTGAGCCCCGGGATGGGTGTAGAGATTACTCAAAAATAAAATCTCCAAAAGCCAAAATATCTCTGTCGAATAAATATACACTGTGAGCCACAAATATGAGTCATACATGTAATTTGAAATTTTCTAGTAGCCAGATTTAAAAAAAGGTTTTAAATATTTATTTTTGAGAGAGAGAGAGAGCAAGCGAGCAAGGGAGGGGCAGAGAGACAGGGGGACACAGAATCTGAAGCAGGCCCCAGGCTCTACGCTGTCAGCACAGGACCCAACATGGGGCTCGAACTCACAAACCGTGAGATCATGACCTGAACCAAAGTCGGATGCTTAAGCGACTGAGCCACCCAGGCACCCCTCTAGTAGCCATATTTTTTTAAAAAGTAAAATGAAGCAAAATTAATTTTGATAACATTTAACCCAGTGTGTCTGAAATGTTACCATTTCAATTTGTAATCAATATACTTTTTGATTATTTTACAATTATTTTTTAAGCTTTGTTGAGATACAATTGACATATGACTTTAGGTGAGTTTAAGTTTTTTTTAATGTTTATTTATTTTTGAGGCAGCACAAGTTGGGAAGGGGCAGGAGAGGGAAACAGAGGATCTGAAGCAGGCTCTGTGCTGACTGCAGTAAGCCCTATGTTGGGGATCAAAGTCACGACTGTGAGATCATGACCTGAGCTGAAGTCCGACACTCAACTGACTGAGCCACCCAGGGGCCACTTCCTTTTTTTTTCATTAATGTTTACTTATTTTGAGAGAGACAGCGCATGAGTGAGGAGAGGAGCAGAGAGAGAGAGGGAGACACAGAATTTGAAGTTGGCTCCCTTCAGGTTCTGAGCTATTAGTACAGAGCCCAACACAGGGCTCGAACCCAGAGGCCAGGAGATCATGACCTGAGCTAAAGTCAAATGCTTAACTGACTGAGCCACTCAGGCACCTCAACATTGTGTGAGTTTAAAATGGACAACATGCGGGGCACCTGACTTGCTCAGTCAGTAGGACAACATATGATTCTTCTTTAAAAAAAAATTTTTTTAATGTTTACTTATTTTTGAGAGAGAGAAAGATAGAGCAGGAGCAGGGAAGGGTCAGAGAGAGAGAGGCAGATGCAGAATCTGAAGCAGGCTCCAGGCTCTGAGCTGTCAGCACAGAGCCTGATGTGGGGCTCGAACCCACGAATCTCGTGAGATCATGACCTGAGCAGAAGTCGGATGCTCAACTGACTGAGCCACCCAGGCTCCCAGAACATAATGACTCTTGATCTTGGGGATGTAGGGTCCAGCCCCACGTTAGGCCTAGAGTTTACTTAAAAAAAAAAAAAAAAAGAAAAAGTGTACCACAGGCTTTCCCATTCTTCTGGAGAATCGTGAAGAGAGGAAACTCCAACTCATTTTATGTGTCTGATATTATCTTCATACCAATACATGGCAAATCAATATAAGAAAGGAAAGTTACAAATCTCACCTGTGAGCATAAATGCAATAATTCTAAGTAAAACATTAGCAAACTAAACCCAAACACATAAAAACTGAAAAAGAACACCCAGAAGCGAATTCTTCAGGCACAGAAAAATAATCCCATGCAGAAATACAGGAGTTCAGGAAGGAAACGAGAGCACCAGAAACCGAAGGTGTGTGAGTAAATCCAAACGAGTACTCACCGTATACAACCCAAAACAATGTCGTGTGAGGACTCTGGCTGCAGGCGCCCTCAGAACTCACCAGGAGCTACCAAGGGGAAGGTCTGCTCTGCTGGGAGGAGGGAGAAGACACCGTGTCGTATTTAACCGCGTTTTCCCAGCGTAGTAGTTAGAGTGAGTGCTGCTAGCTGCTGTAACGACTCCTGGAATGACAGAACTCGTTTCCAACGCCATGGTAACATTCAAGACCTGGTGCTCCCTGGGTCAGCTAAGTCCCTGAGTGACCACACAAAAGAGACAAAAGGACCTTTCCCTTTGTCCCGAGGTAAGAGCCAGAGATCTTTACCTGGGCCCTGGGAGGGAGGGGTTATATTCTCCCCTCCCACTAGCAAACTGCCCTGCCCCCAATTTTTCTCCCAAGAGACCTGTGGGAAGGAGCTGGTGAGTGTGTGTGACCGCCCCCTGCGGTCTGGGAATCTCAGCTATCCCACGCCGACGCGGTAGCCCACATTGTGCCTTTGACACGCTGCCACAACTTGAGTTGCTTTCTTCTCCCCCACGGGTATGGTGGCTGCCATTTTGAGCCCTGTTCTGCCGAAGTGAGGCGGCTGGTGTACGTCCTATCTCCCCTTGCAGGAGCTCGTTCCTCTTTAGAAGTCAGGTCATTTGGTTGCCTGATGACCTCAGTTCTCTGATATGCTCAAGAGAAGTTATAGTTTAGTAGATCATCCATGTTTTCCCTAAGACAGATGTGACATTCTTTGTAGCTTTCTATACAGTGAGTTAGAGATTGGTGGTTGCTGTAAACTCCCAAGTCGCCGTGGGCTCTGTTTTCATTGTAGCGTAACCTTGCCTATCCAGATCCAGGGGGTTTTACATGCATTTCTCTGATGACCAATGATGTTGAGCACCTTGACATGTGCATAGTTGCCATCGGTGTACATTCTCTATTTCGGTTCAAACATTGACACAGATACTGACGTGAAGACAGACATTTCCTGTCTTAGATCTAGAAAGCACTTCCCAAAGGAGCCACAGTATCATTTCATGAAAAATTGTATTTGGAGACCACATGTGGGCTCTGCTTTTTTTTTTTTTTTTAGCCTGTGAGACTATTGACTTCCTGTTGTATTTCATGTCCTCTTTCCCTAAACTCTGTAGTTTGGGGTTTGGGCAAATGTCTTGAGGGCAAAAGCCTAGAATAAGATACCAGTGTGGATTCACAAGAATGGCTACAACTAATGATGATAATGTGTTTGGAGCAACATTGTTTGCAGGAGTGTAAAGTGATATAACCACCGTGTAAAGCACTTGGGTAGTTTCTTATAAAGTTAACCATGTACTTAGTACATAATCCAGCAGTTGCACTGCTAGGGACACCCAAGAAAAATGGAAATATGCATATGTATCTATGCAGAGAGTTGTACACAGATGTTCACAGCAGCTTTCTTCATAACCGAAGACTGGAAACAACTCAAACGTCTATCAACAGCTGAACAAATAAGCAAATTATGGTATATCCATACAGGGGAACATGACTCAGCAATAAATAAGAATGAACCACAAATATATGAGTGAAAAGAAGCCAGACTTAAAAGAGTACATTTTGGGGGTACCTGGGTGGCTCAGTAGGTTAAGTGTTTGACTCTGGGTTTTGGCTCAGGTCATGATTTCATGGTTCATGAGATGGAGCCCCACATCAGGCTCCACGCTGACAGCACGGAGCCTGCTTGGGATTCTCTCTCTCCCTCTCTCTGCCTTCTCCTGCTCATGCTCTTTCTGTCTCTTTTTCAAAATAAACACGTTAATTAAAAACACTATGATGCCATCAGCAGTTGTTTAGGACCAGGAGTGTAACTGGGGATTGGCTGGTGAAGAAGCAAAGGGAATTTTCCCAGATGATGGACAAGTTCCATACTTTGACTATGGTGACTGTTTCATGGGTATATACATTTGTCAAAACGCCTAGAATTGTATGCTTATTATGGTGCATTTTTATTGAATGTAAATTAAACCTCGATAAAGTTGATTTTTAAAAATTAAAAATATTAGACACAAATAATTCAGTCACATCAGTACTAAGCATTTTTGCTCAACAGAAGACACTGTTTGCAGAGTTAATAGATGATAAATAGAAAGATATTTGCAATGTCTAAATTGAATAATAAACTAGTCAAAAAGTGAGACAGGAGGGGTGCCTGGCTATTGGTAGGGCATGCAAGTCTTGATCTTGGAGTTGTAACTTCAAGCTCCATGTCAGATGTATAGATTACTTAAAAATAAAATCTTAAAAAAAATCAAGAAATAATAGTAGTGAAACCGACATCACTTAAGTAGTAATTAGTAGTGTGTATGGTGCACACACCAAAAATATGGTTTGCAGACCAGGAACACTCAAACCAAAACATGGACTGAGGCTTGGGGTGTATCGTTAAAAGGCAGTTGATATGGTGAGTAAGTAGTGATTATTTCTTACAGTGATTTGTTACTAGAATATTCTTTTTTTTTACGTTTTTTAAAATGTTTTTTTTAATTTATTTTTGAGAGACAGAGAGAGACAGTGCAAGCAGGGAAGGGTCAGAGAGATACAGAATCCGAAGCAGGCTCTAGGCTCTGAGCTGTCAGCACAGAACCCGACGCAGGGCTCAAACCTACCAACTGTGAGATCATGACCTGAGCTGAAGTCGAATGCTTAACTGACTGAGCCACCCAGGCACCCCTGTTACTAGAATATTCTTAAAGGATAAGGAATTGGTCAGTGGTTACCTCCCAGCAACCTTGGGAAACAGTTCACGTTTTGCTTGTGATTTCCAAAGGCATATGCAAGAAATGACCCAGGTCAAGTTAGTCTTGCAAAATAAGCTAACTTAAACTTTGTTTGTATGAATGACTAAAACGGTTTTGTCTGAAGAATTTTGAAGCCTGGTCTCCATTTGTTTATTTGTTTTTTGAGAGAGAGAGTGAGACAGAGCATAAGCGGGGAGGGTCAGAGAGAGAGGGAGATACAGAATCTGAAGCAGGCTCCAGGCTCTGAGCTAGCTGTCAGTACAGAGCCCGATGCGGGGCTCGAACCCACCAACCATGGGATCATGACCTGAGCCGAAGTCGGACACTTAACCAATTGAGCCACTCAGGCGCCCCTGTTTTTTTATTTTAACATTATCTTGATCTTAAAACCAGATAAAGACAGCACAAGAAAAGTACAGGCCCATTTGACTTGTGACCATACATACAAAAATCTTAAATATAAGATTTGCCAGGCAAAATACTTACTTTCCGGTAATGCAAGAACCTTTTAATCAATGAAATTCACCATGTTTATAGGCTAGAGGAGAAAAATCATATGATTAATTATATGATTCACTTATATGATAAATGCTTCAAAATATTTGATAATGTTCCACTTTATAGATGATATAAAAATGATAAGCCATGATAAAAAGATTTTAGCAAATTAGCAATTTAGCAAATTAGAAGCAGGAAGCTTCTTTTTGTGTAAAGATTACTTGCACCCATTCTTTCATAAATATCATACCTGGAGGGGACACTTTAAACCCTTTTCCATTAAATATTGGACCAAGACAAGAACGCCCATCTTCACCCTTACTGTGTAACTAACATACAGCTAGAGCCCCTAGCAAATGCTATAGGAAAGGACAAGCAATAAGAAATGTTAGGACTGTGTAGTAGAAGCTGTACAGAGCCCTGTGACATCTCTCAGCTTGGGGGTGTTTTCTTGCCCCTCAAGCAGGGCATGTTGGAAGTGCCACCCAAGGGAGCAGCCCTTGGCCAAGGACAGATGGGGCTTGGAGGAAAAACTCCCATTTCCTTACCTCTTGGGTGGGTTGGTTGACTCTCAAGTGTGTTGTATCTTGAGTTCCAGAATTCCCCAGTGGGATTTAGCCCCAGGTGCCTGCAGTAGTAATCAGCTCCAAATCCCATCTTTTTTTTTTTTTTTTAAGTTTATTTTGAGAGGGAGTGGGGGAAGGGGGTGGGGGCGGTGAGAATCACAAGCAGGCTCCGTGCTGTTAGTGTGAAGCTCTAACTCACAAACTGTGAGACCATGACCTGAGCCAAAGTTGGGTGCTTAACGGACAGAGCCACCCAGGCGCCCCAAGGTGCATCTTTTATTGGCTTCATGCCTCCCACTCCCTACTGGTGCCTCCTGGCATCACCTCCCAAATCAATTACTCATACCCAAATCCTGATCCTTCCCCCAGGGGAATCCAACCTAAGAATGACGTCAAATGCTTTTTTTGTGATTGCTGTGACTGTGATTTTCTTTTCTCCTTTGTTGACAGCAATGTCTTACATTGATGGTTTTTCTGATGTAAAACCATTCTTGTACTCCTGGATAAACCTTTATTGGTCATGATGTTTTTATTCACCTCTGGCTTCATCTTGCTAATAATTTATTTTTTTCTCATTGAATCATAAGTGAAATTGGTCTATAATTTTTTTTACTATCTTTATCTATCGAGTTGTGGTAAATCTCATTTCATAAAATGAGTAGAATTCCTTTTTTTCCCCTATCTTCTTAAAAAAGACCTGGGTGGGTTAGTCGGGTAAGTGTCGGACTTTGGCTCAGGTCATGATTTCATGGTCCCGTTGGGCTCCGTGCTGGCAGCTCAGAGCCTGGAGCCTGCTTCAGATTCTGTGTCTCCCTCTCTTTCTGCCCCTCCCCTGCTTGCATTCTGTCTGTCACTCTCTCAAAAATAAATAAACTTTAAAAAAATTTACATAAAGAGAGAAAAACAAATTAAAACACAAAATGAAACAAAAAGAATACATATAGGGAGAAATTATTTGTGGTGCTATATAACCTGATATTTTTCGGTAGGTATAGACTTTTGATTTTTTATTTTCTTTATTGGTTATAGTTTAGGCTTTTGTTTCTTATTCAAGTTATGTAAATTTATAGGGCACCTGGGTGGCTCAGTCAGATAAGGTTCTCTTGATTTCCACTCTGGTCCTGATCTCACAGTTTGTGAGAAAGAGCCCCAGGTCGGGCCCTGCACTGGCAGCTCAGAGTCTGCTTGGAATTCTCTCTCTCCCTCTCTCTCTGCCTCTCCCCTGCACTGTCTCTCAAAAATAAATAAACATTAAAAAAAGAAATGATGCCTTTATATATCATTTACATATATTATTTATTTGTGTCATTTATATTTCCCTACACACGATGACCAATTTCATGTAGATTACAATTTATTTATGTTAGGGCGCCTGGTTGGCTCAGTCAAGGAGTGTGCAACATGAGCCCCATGTTGGGTGAAGAGATCACTTAAAATTTGTTTATAATTTATTCATATAAATTTGTTTAAAATATTATTTTATGATTTAAAAATCTTTCCATTTAACACTTAAGTAGTCTGGATGCAGGGTATACAGTAATCTTTGGTACTACTTCTTCAGGCTTCTTATAAAAGTGTAAAATTATGTCAAAATAAAAAGCTAAAACAAAATAAAAATCTTTCCAGTACCTAACATTATATCTCTTTTTTCACTGTCTCTGGTGAATATTTTTCCTCTAATTCTTTTTCATTTTTTTTGACTAGTCTACTAGTTATTTCTGAAATGTTACTCGTTTTGTTGAACCTGTTTGATTTCTTACAACCTTATCGAAGCATAGTTTACATATCATAGTATCACCCATTTCAAGTGTACAATTCAGTGATATTTATTTATTTATTTCCTTACTTATTTAATTTATTTTGAGAAAGAAACAGATAGAAAGAGAGAGGAGCAGAGAGAGAGGGAGAGAGAGAGAATCCTAAGCAGGCTCTGTGCTGTCAGTGCAGAGCCTGACACAGGGCTGGATCTCAGAAACTGTGAGATCATGACTGAGCACAAATCACGAGGTGACTGACCACCCAGGCGCTGCTCAATGCAGTGACTTTTAGAAAATTTACTGAGTTGTGTCATCATCACCATAATCTTATTTATTTACTTTTAGAGAGAGTGCATGAATGGGGGAGGGGGGAAGAGAGAATGAGAGAGAGAATTTTTTGAGCAGGCCCCATACTTAGCCTGGAGTCCAACTCGGGGCTTGATCTCACGACCTGAGCTGAAGAGTCAGACTCTCACCTGACTGAACCACCCACACACCCTTATAAAGCAAATTTAGAATGGTTTCATCACCCTAGTAAGATTCTTCATGTCTATTTACAGTTAATCTCCATTTCACAGCAACATGAATCTATTTTGTCTTCGTGAATTTGCCTTTTCTAGATATTTCATGAAAATAGACCCTTAAAACATGTGGTCTTTTGTCTCTTCCAGGCATTGCGTATCAGTGAAGTCATATGTGTTCTTTAGTGTTGGGCTTCTTTCACTTAACACTGTGTTCGGATGAACCTCTGCAATTTTGTTTCTCATTTCAGATCTCTCTGGAGTGATCACAGAGCCAGTCACAGACTCCTGAGGGTTTGGTGCAGCCCTGAGGAGGAGCTAAGACCCGGACCTCGCATCCCCTCAGACCCACAGCTTCTGCAAAGCCCCTACGTCCACTCCCAGGGGGACACTTCCCCTTGGTCCTCTCACCTCTTCATGGAGTTGGCCAAATGGACTGAAACTAACAAAAGACCTGCCTTTCAGCTTGTTTGGGGAGGTTTAAACACTGGGTTTCTCAGTAAGAATTTTCCTCCTTTTAGTGATAAAAACTCTCTACATTTCTAACTGCTCAGTTAAGGTGTTGGAATCATTCAAACTTCTTGGCAACCTTTTCAGGGAATCCTTTGTGCCGACCCCCACCAGCATCCCAGGCTTCTGTGGTTAGCTTTCCAAACTAAGAACCACACTGCATATGTGCTCCCTGCTCAAGAAGGGGTGAAAATATCTCAAAATTGGCATTCTCCATAGGGGTGGGGATTCCTGGAGAGTGAGTTCCCTGAAATTCTATTTGATTATGAGGTAGAATTATGATCATCTTTGCAGGCTGCCCACCCCCAGCATGCTTTATTTGGAAATGTAATCTAAAAAACAAAGCAGCTGGGTTTTTTTGTTTTTTGTTTTTTTGTTGGTTTGTTTTTTTAACCAGCAAAATGGGTTTATACAAGAATAAAAGAAAATTGCAATTCAGGACATGCAAGCTAAGGCAAAACCATAGGCAAATCCAACAAACAAAGGATTTTATGGAGAAGGGGAAAGTTGAGAGATATTGTTTGGAACGAAGTCTTATTAGAGAAAAGCAGGCGTTCAGGGTGATAAGGGTTTTCCATTGATGAGTTACCAAGGTAGTGAAATGTGAACTTCTTCCGCAAGATGCAGTGTGCATCTTTCCCTATTGGTCCCTGTAATTGAATATTCTTAAAAAAATTTTTTTTAACGTTTATTTATTTTTGACAGACAGAGAGACAGAGCATGAGCACAGGAGGGGCAGAGAGAGAGAGGGAGACACAGAATACGAAGCAGGCTCCAGGCTCCCAGCTGTCAGCACAGAGCCCGACATGTGGCTCCAACCCATGAACCGTGAGATCATGACCTGAATCGAAGTCAGGCACTTAACTGACTGAGCCAGCCACTCAGGCCCCCTTCCTGTTGAATATTATGTTGGGGTCTGCAATTGACAATTTTTCTGTCATTGACATCAAGCGCTGCCAGATCCCCTTTCCAGCCTCAGGACTCCACTTTAGTGAGGTTTCCTTTTATCAGTTTTCACAGAAGCACCTTGTAGATTTAGATGAAAGTATACTTGTCCCATAGACAGTGAATAGCAGCTGGTACAGTGGCAGTGGAGCGAGTCCAACAGGCAGGCTCAAAGATGACGGTGGTCAAAGAAAACTTTAGTTCTACCTGTGATGAGCTCATTTTTTAAAATTGGGAAATTAAGACAAAGTTTTTACTTAATATGCAAATATACCTTGCGATCCATCATAAAGCATGTGATATCTGAGTCCCCAAGGAGTTCTTTCTCCCAGCCCTCTAACGCGGACCGGTTTGTGGATCCTGGTCCCGGGGAGCCCCTGAGAAGCAGGAAACGCGCGAGGAAGCCCAGGCCTCCAGGGTCTGACGGCGGCCGCAAGGGGCGCAGCATTTCGTGCACTAGGAGGCAGCACCACGCCGAGAAACCGCACAGGATCCGCCAACAGGATGTGCAGCCTGGGGCTGGTGCCTTTGCTCGCCGGGACTCCCCACTTGAAAAGTGGGCGCGAATAGAGCAGGCTTGCGGGGTAGCTGCGGGGCAGATTGCGTGATTAATGATGCCCTTCACCTTCTTGGCCTTTGGGCAACAAATCAGTGTGCGTTCGCAAAAGCCAATTTGCTGCCCCTCCCGCCCCCAAAGACCTTTTGAGAGCCACGCGGCGCGGCTGGCCTCGCCGACCCGGGCCGGTCCCGCCGAGGGATGCCCTAAGCTCTCTTAAAGCCCAGCGGGTAGCTGGCCGGCTGGCGGCGCGCCGGGGACTACAGTTTCCAGAGTGCCCTGCGGCAACGGGCGGAGCCCTGGAGCGCCCGCAGCCAATTAAGGGGTCTTCGGGCGCTGCCGGGGAGCGGCAGGTGGAGCCGGGCCGCGGGTGGGCGCGGGGCCAGGTCCCCCTAACGCGTCCCGGGGCTCG
>NC_043705.1:88436318-88475195 GCF_006229205.1 Suricata suricatta
TTCCGGGTGCTCCCGCCGCGCGCAGCCCGGGGCGCACTTGACCGGGGTCGGGCTGCGGGGAAGGGCGGGTCTGGGGAGAACCCACGAGCGCCGCGGCGTTCTCCAGCCCCTCCTCCTCGCGGCCACCGGAGCCACAGCCTGAGCCCGAGCCGGAGCCGTAGCCGGCGCCACCTCGCCCTCCGGCTCGCGCGCCCCCAGCCATGGCTTTCGCCAATTTTCGTCGCATCCTGCGCCTGTCTACCTTCGAGAAGAGAAAGTCCCGCGAATATGAGCACGTCCGCCGGGACGTGGACCCCAACGAAGTGTGGGAGATCGTGGGCGAGCTAGGCGACGGCGCCTTCGGAAAGGTTTACAAGGTGAGGGCGCTGGGGATGGGTGGTCCCGGGCGCGTGGACCGGCTCCGGAAGGAAGGGGCGCGGGCCCCGATCAGTCCTGGTCCTGGCTCAGAAGGGCTGCCGGCCCTAAACTCGGGGTCCCGCGCTCCCGTCCTGGGGACTGTTGTTCTTTGGGGAGACCAAACGCTGGTGCCTGCGTGCTGGGCGCCCCCTCCGGGCACGGCTGCTCCCCCAGCTCGTTTCTGAGTACTTCCTGTGCGTCCAGCACCGCGCTCGGCGCCGCAGGGGGAGACAAAGGGGCGCTTATAGGACCTTGGCGTCCAAGCCGAGGCATCCGCCGTAAAACGGATTCTAGGCATAGTTTTTAAGGCCATACTGATGCTGTGAGAATGCTGAGGCGCGGAGACCGAGAAACTTCGGCCGCGTCTGAAAGGGTTGGGATCGGTAGAGCTGGGGACACACCTGAACTTGAGCCAGAGCCAGGAAAGGAGGTGGCCCTAGAGTGAGATGTTGGGCTTGGAAAAGTGGACTCGGGCTAGGCAGAAGGAAGGGGAGGTCAGGACTCTGAATATTAGGCTGCGGGGATCGGATTTGACTGTGTGTGAGTCACAGCCGGGGAGCCTTCCAGTTTGCAGTCACCTTTCCCCTAGGGGAATAAGGGAGCAGAGAGCTTTTGTGGAGGGATGGTGGGTGGGGCAGAGCTGATTAATTCTAGACACGTTTGCAGCAGTTCATTGTCTGGTTCCTGCTCCTGTGAACCAAGTCTGAAATGCTGAGTTGTACTGGGGACCCAAACACGTAGGGCTTGACTCCACCCTTCCCTGAACCTTTACTGAGAGAATCCCCCCCGTTGCTCCAGGAGGGGTCTTCCTTCCCAAATTGGGCTCCAGTAGCCCTTTAAGAGGCTGGACCACCTGGTCAGGACTTGCTCCCTGCTCTGAAAGTGGCTTAGAGCCTAGTTACCCAAGTGCAGTCCCTAGAGGGGAGCAGCATGAGCATCACCGGGGAGCTTATTAGAAATGCAGACGTGCAGGTCCCGCCCCAGCCCCGCTTAGTTAGAGTCTGCGTGTTAACAAGATGCTCAGGTGATTGCTAAGCGCCACTAAGTTTCAGAAGTGCTGCTCCTAGAGGCAGTTTTGAGGCCAACCAGGCCTGTGTGGGTGCCTGCTTTGTTACCTCACCACCTCCCCTCCGAGCCCACACTTCCTGTTGTAGGGTAGGACCCCCACCGGAGGGGAGGTCCTGTGGTTGGAGAAGCAGGCCTCTGTCTCACTCACACTCATGGCTTTCGGGCTGCCTTGATTTGCTGCCCCTTCTCTGCTTGAGGGCTCTGCATGTCTTTGAGGACAGCCAACACATTCTTTACTTGGCACAACTTTTCTTTACCCTTCTCACAGCTGCATCTTCTTCCTAGTGGCCTCAGGGGACTGCCCTCAGCCTTGCAGCTCTCTTCCTGGACATGCTGCCTTGCCTTGTCCAGTCAGAGCCCGCTCTTGCAGATGTGCCCTGTCCACCTTGAGGGCAACTGGACCCTTGGTCAGCTGGCCACATCCTTTTTGTCCACTAGATTCAGTTGGTGTTTTTAGCGCATCCTGCTGTTGGCTCTCGCTGATGGGTTTTTTTTTTTTGTCTGTTAGGGGCTGGCTTTCAATTGCAGTCTTATCCCTTTCCCCCTCAGCGTAACCCGGCTCCATATGGCTCATTTTCTTTCAAACCTAAATGCAGAACTTTGCTTTTATGCTGGTAAGATTTCCCCTTGTCAGTTTCACTTGTCATTTCCGCCTGCTTTAGCCTGGTAAAACTCCGTCACACCACTTCAGAACCCACGGTTTTCTTGTAATTAAGACGAGGGAGGTGTGTGATAGCTGATCCAACCCAATCTCATGTTCTGTGTGGGGATACTGGCCCCAGTATCCCCAGAAGGGACTAGAACCCAGGCTCTGAGCTTCAGTTTGACACTTTCCTTAGTAACCAGCTAAGGAACACCCATCTTGTATGGGCGGTGCCTGTCACCCAGGCTTCCTATTCTGAAGTGCTGCTTGCTCAGTCTCCTGATGTTGAAGTTGAAGCAGGTGTTGCTTTACTGAAGACTCTTCATCAGGGGCCATAACTCTTTCCCCTTCATTGTTCCTGGTGTGGCCACCGCAGCAGCAAAGGCTGAAAGTCCCATCTAGGGTTTATGGCTGGGACCAGGAGTTACACTGTGACACAGTGCCTGGGGAGCTAGCTGGCTGTGAACTGGGGAAGTGGTGGCACCATGTCCTCTTTCTTGTCTCTGAAGAAGCAGGTTCTCTTGGCCCCAGTGTGGCGAAGTCCTTCTTGAGGACTTCCGTGGCTAATGAAGCCTTAGAAATCCTAATTTGTCAGGTGCTTGTCAGGACAAGACTCTGATTACAGGTTTCCCGATGAGTCTTGCAGAAGTTCAGAGCCTAAACATTCACAGTCTCAAGATAGGGAGCCCCCTTTCCCCTCTTCTCCCTGATAAACTGACATGTGGCCTCAGGAGAGAAAGAGTAGGGTTGGATTAGTTTTGGGCGGAGTCAGGGTCCTTCTCACCTAATGCTTGTAGGGTGCAAACTGATTCCAAAAGAAAATCATTTCTAGCTCCTTACTAGATACAAAGTAAATGTTACAATATATAGGTGGTTTCAAAATTCTTATATCATTTCCAAAAATTTTTTTCTTTATTTTTTAACGTTTATTCAGTTTTGAGAGAGAGAGAGAGAGAGAGAGAGAGAGAGAGAGAGAGAGAGAGAGAGAGAGACTGTGAGTCGGGAAACACAGAATCCAAAGTGGGCTCCAGGATCTGAGTTGTTAGCACAGAGCCCGATGCAGGGCTCGAATCCATCAACCGCGAGATCATGACCTGAGCTGCAGTTGGAAGCTCAACTGACTGAGCCACCCAGGCACCCCTCAAAATAAAAATAAACTTTAAGAGTTGAGTTAGCAGTCTGAGATTATTTGTTTTGCCTTTTTATTCTCTTTAAAGATTTGATTTTGGGGGCGCCTGGGTGGTTCAGTTGGTTAAGCAGCCAACTTCAGCCCAGGTCATGATCTCACCGTTGGTGAGTTCGAGCCCCACATTAAGCTCTGTGCTGATAGTTCAGAGTCTGGAGCCTGCTTCGGATTCTGTGTCTCCCTCTCTCTCTGCCCCTCCTCCCCTCACACTCTTTCTCTCAAAAATAAATAAACATTTAAAAAAAATTTTATTTTTAAGTGACCTCTACCCCCCAAAATGGGGCTCAAACTCACAGCCCTGACCCAAGAGTCACATGCTCCACCAACTGAGCCAACCAGGCCCCCCATTTTTCTGCTTCTTGAATACTATTTTACATTACCTTTAAGCTGTTAAAAGGCTTATGATTTTGCAAAACTGGGAGTATACAAAGAACTATTTTTTTTTTTTTTAGGTAAAAAGAAAAACACAAGTCACATCCATTGCTGTTCACATTTTGATATATTTCCTTCCAGACTTTATCAGTTTTTATGGTGAAAAAGTTTTAATGCAGGGATGTAATCACATAATCATACATACCTACAGTGTTTTATGCCATGTTTCATTCCTAAAACCCCTTTCTGTATCATTCTAAATGCCTCCTACATACTTTACATGATGGCTCAGTACCGCCTTGATCTTAACTTACTGGATATTTAACTTTTTTAGTGAAATGATTTTTTTTAATGATTAAATGCTAATAAGTGCTATGCGCTGTGCTAAGCACTTTACACAGTATAGTTAGTTCTGCTGTAACGTAAAATAAGCGTTCCTAAAAATCTTAGAGCTGTGCAAAATCAGTAAAGAACAGACGCCTTCTAACACATGCTGCTAAGGGCACAGTGCTTAAAAATGGCAGCAGGAGCCCATTAAAAAAAAAAAAAAAGATAAGCTAAGAACCCCTTGGTACAGTTGTACACAAGCTTTGCCGATAAGAAATCCAAACACACTACAATAAACATAGCACGGTAGGGTGAGAAAGAGCTGCCCGTGCTGTGTGTGCGGGTGCGCAAGGCAGGTGGGAGCCGTGGGAGGAGGGTTATCTGAAATCCCGCACTAAGTGGGACCCAAACGTGGAGGGCCGTGGCCCAGAGGTCGCTGACAGATGTTTGAGGTGCATGCCCGCGTGTTGTGGGCATTTCTTCGCAGCTTGATTTAGCTGGGTGCAGTGTTCTGTGCTCACCTAGTGTTTCTGGCAGACAAAACTGCCCGTAAGCAAACATATTTAAGCATCTTGATGAAATTGTTCCGTAATCTATCAGTGGTCTTGGGACTGAGTCGGCATTTCCAAAGTGAGCATTATCGCTGAGCTGTACGTTGATGAACTGGTCTGCTGGTAAAGTTCTTTTTTGTGTTTCAAATCCTTTTTTAGGCTCATCTCCCAGAAGGGAGTTACTGGCCTATTTGAGGGTGGTTTTTAAAGGAAAATGAGAGGGATTAGTAGAGGCTTCCTTTTGCCCCTTGCTCTCGCGGAGGGCCAATCCCCGAGTTCTCTGGGGCCTTGGAAAGGTCAGCCCCCCTTGGGGACCTCAGGTGCCCTTGGGTTCAGAGAGCCATTGTTAACCCTCACCCTTCAAGTGCCACATCCTGGCCTGCGATTTCAGACAAAGCTGGCAAAAAGGGACGTCCAGTGAGGTGGGAGCCTGCGGTCTGGCCTTCAGCCCCTCCCGGCCAGAATCATGCTTTCACCTCCTCTCCTGCCCTTAGTTTTAAGGCCTGGGGTTTCCGGGTTTCCACTTCCTCTGGGGCTCGGTCTGTGTGCCTCCCCTCCTCCTCCTCCGGAAAGAGATCTGCCCCCAGGCAGTAACCTTGTTTCCGGCTCAGCCTAGTGTTTTTAAATAGAAGTCCGTGCTATTGTGAGTGTGTTCCTGGCACGGTCCTACACTCCAGGGGCCCTAGCTTCCTGGGGTGTTGCCCACCTTTTGGGGGGAGGGGGCATCTCTTGAGCAGCTGATTTAGCACAGGCCCTGGCGATGTGAGCTAAACATTTAACCAGATCCCTAACCCCTACTTCCATTCGGGTCCCCTGGCCTCTGGAGGTTACCCAGATGCCGGAGGGTGGGGGTGGGGGACGGCCACCGCAGGGCCTGCCACCCCACAGCCCCCAGAAAACAGCCCTGTTTCAGCTGCCGCTTAGGCTGGTACAACTGGGTGATTAAGGGAAGAAATGGGGTGGAAACCCAAGTTAGGGACCTCCCACTCTGAGCCTCAGGCTCTTATTTGTAAATGAAGGTGATAAGTCAGAGGATGGGAGGGCCGAAGATGCTGAGAGGCAGTATCATACTCCTAGCTCCTGGTCCCCACCCAGGAAGTGGGCCGGAAAGGAAGATACTTTGTTATTGTTGATGCTCTTGAATCAGAAGGTCCTGGCCAGTTACTGCTGTTTAACTGGGGACAAGGAAGAAATACGTGTTTTAGTGAGATAGAACCAGCACGAGTTCGCTCCTTGCGGACTCCCAGATAGACTACACCAGGTAGAGCTGTCACACGGAAACTTTCAGGACAGCATGGGGAATAAAGCTGGGATTCCTGGAGCAGGGGTGAATGGGCTCCTTTTGTTTAGGGTTAGGATGAATAGTTAGGAAGGGGAGCCTCGCACACACCTTGAGGAAACATACTGATATGCACGTTGTATGTTACATAAATGAGGCTTGTGCTCCTTAGGCAGAGATTTTAGTATCATAATGAGGGGAAGGTAACTGTCAGTCATTCTGCAGCTCCCTCCGTGGTCCATCTGTGCAGGTGTAGGTTGGGGGTTGGGCTCAAACTGGTCCGGGTGGTCTGGGCCAGTGGAGTTTGTCCTGGCCGTCCTTAGTGCTCAAGGGGGAGTTTCGGTTTCCTTCGGGGATGCTATGTCCATCGGGCCTTTTGCCTGAGTTGAGAGATAGTTGGAAGGAAGAGCCTAAGGGAAAAGGTGGGACAAATGTCGGTGGGTACAAGCAGGTGAGCAGTACAGGTCAGGTCTTGGGGTCTAGCTGGTGACGGTAGCTTGGCTCTTAATGCCAGGGCTCACCACCTTGGCATTGTTGACGTCTTGGGCAGCAGGTCTTTGTTGTAGGGGCCGTCCGTGCATTATTGGATGTTAGCAGCATCCTTAGCCTCTACTCATTGGAAGTGCCACCAGGGCCAGTACCACCTCCCCCTCGGCCCCCTAGTAGTGACAGCCAGGAATGTCTCCAGACGTTGCCACGTGCCCTCTGGGAAGCAAAATTGCTCCAGCTGGGCACCCCTGCCTCATTGGGATGAACTGGCTCGATTCAGTTTGGCAAACTGTTTATTCGTGTCTATGTGGCAGGTCCCTAAGCATTATGTTGAGAACCTCAGGCCTTGCAGCCACATGGACCAGGATTTGAATCCTGGCTGTCCCACTTAGCAGCTGGGCGATCTGGGGCGAGTGGCTTGTCTCTGGGCCTCGGTTTTCTCATGTGTACAGTGGGACTGAGACTAGTGCTCACCCCACACGAAGGGCACTGCATTTGGCTCATAGGAGGTGCTCAGTGTGGCCTGCAGCCCCTGCTGCTGCTTGGTGGGGGGAGAGGGGAGGAAATAGGGGGTCCTGCTGGAGGGAAAGTGGAGGAAGGGGAAGCTTCCACCAGGCAGGATAGGTGGGCTGGTGCTAGCACGCCAGAGAGAAGGAAGCCTGGGCCGGGAGAGAGGTCAGATAGTGAGGCCTCAGGTTGCCCGCCTGCCCACTGATTTGTATGGCCCCCTCGGTGGCTGAACCAAATTTGAAGTGACTGCCAGCATTTTGAAATCGTGTGTCACATAAAAGCCCCCCTTCCCTCTGGCTACCACCAATCTGTTCTCTGTATTTGTGAGTCTGTTTTTGGTTGCCTTGTTGCTTTTTTCCCTAGATTCCACATATAAGTGAAATCATATGACCCTGGTCTTTCTTTCTGACTGACTTCACTTAGCGTCATACCCTCTAGGTCCATCCGCGTTGTCCCAGATGGCAAGACCTGCATGGTGATATACAACACCACGTCTTCTTTAGGCATTTATCCATCACTGGACACATGAGTTGCTTCCATATCTTGGCTGTTGTAAACCATGCTACAGTAAACATCAAGGTGCATATGTCTATGTCTTTTTGAATTCGTACTTCCACTTTCTTTGGGTAAATACCTTGTAGTGGAAATACTGGGTTGTGCACTATTTCTATTTTTAACTTTTTGAGGAACCTCCATACTGTGTTCCACGGTAGCTTCAGCAGTTAGCATTCCTACCAGCAGTGCACGGGGCGGGGTGGGGGGGGTGTGGTTCTTTTTCTGCACATTCTCACCTACTCTTGTTTCTTATTTTTGATACTAGTCATTCTGAGTGTGAGGTGGTATATTGTGGTTTGGATTTGCATTTTCCTGATGATCAGTGATGTTGAGCATCTTTTTATGTGTCTGTTGGCCACTGATTTTGTGTTTTTGTTTTGTTTAAAATTTTTTTTTAACATTTATTTATTTTAGATACAGAGAGAGACAGTGTGATCAGGAGAGGGGCAGAGAGAGAGAGGGAGACACAGAATCTGAAGCAAGCTCCAGGCTCTGAGCTGACAGCTCAGAGCCCGATGCAGGGCTTGAACCCACAAACCACAAGATCATGACCTGAGCCGAAGTCGGACACTCAACCCACTGAGCCACCCAAGCACCACTGTTTTAATTTTTTGATTTACATCCAAATTAGTTAGCATTTAGTGCAATGATGATTTCAGGAGTAGAATCCAGTGATTTCATCCCCTGTGTCTAACTCTCAGTGCCCCTCCCAACAAGTGTCCTCCTCAATGCCCATCACCCATTTAGGCCATCCCCCCACCCACACGCCCTCCAGCAACCCTGTTTGTTCTCTGTGTTTATGAGTCTCTTATGGGGCACCTGGTGGCTCAGTTGGTGGAGTGTCCGACTTCAGCTCAGATCATGATCTTGCTGTTCGAGCACGGAGCCTGCTTTGGATTCTGTGTCTCCCTCTCTCTGTTTCTCCTTTATTCATGCTCTGTCTCTCAAAAATAAATAAATGTTGAAAAAAATTAAAAAAATAGTCTCTTATGTTTTGTCCCCCTTCCTGTTTTTATATTATTTTGCTGTTCGCCACCAGTTTAATAGTATGTTTTATTTAACTCAATATATCCAAAGTATCATTTCAGCATATAATCATTACAGAATAAAAGAGATATTTAGTATTCTGGTTCCATAGTAAGTCTTTGAAATCCGTTTGTGTTTGTGTTTACGGCACCTCTCAGTCTGTTCCAGCCACATTTCAGGTGCTCAGTAGTGACGCGTGCCCGCTTACACGGTGCAGTGCACAGCCGGCCTCTGATGTTTACCAACACCTTGTGCCTTCCTCCTGGGCCCCTCTACACGCTTCCGTTGCCACCTCAAGTCCAGTGGTCAGTGGGTTTGGGAGCTGGGCATGGCCTGAGGGGCTGGCTAGGGCAGGGCCAGATCAAGAATACCGTTTGGGAGCCCAATCAAGAAGGCCTTGAATGGTGAGGAATTTGGTTGTGTTGGTTTTGAGCTCAGGTAATGTGTGTCCAGGGACTGACCGGATCAGCCTCAGGCGGTGTTAGAGAGGAGCTATTTCTGGATGGTCACCAGAGTGGGGCAGTTGGGGGATGTCAGAGCCAGGTTTCCTGGCTGCCCAAGGCCAGGGTGGCCGGTAATGAGAGAAGGCGGGGACAGAGGGGCTACACCCTGGTGGCTGGAGCAGGTGGGGTAGGAGGAAAGGCCAGATCTGTGGTTGGGACCCAAGTCAGAGCCCAGGGAGAGGAACTGATGGAAGGCAAGCAATCCAAGGATGAGATCTTGTGCCATGGGTGGGAGGCATGGAAGATTCTAGAGAGCAAGGGATGGTAGTTAGGAAGAAGCATGAAGTTAGGGAGGGTGAGGTGGGAAGGGAAACTCATGTTTGCATCAGAGGCAGCACCAGGCGAGGATGAGTTTCTGGAGTTACAGCCCAGCTCTCTGCCTCCTTGGGCCGTGTGATCCTGGGAAAAGTCCTTCCCTGTGCCTCTGTGTCTTCAGCGGCACGACAGCCCTAGGATGGGGTTGGAGAGTGAGATAACTCACGTGAATCACTTGGCCCAGGACCGTGGAAAAGCTCAAGTCCACGTTAGCCTTTAGAAGTCTTCACTGAGTACTTGCCGTGTGCCTGGCGCTGCGGGTTCCAAGGCTAACGAGGTGAACGGGATGCTGTTCTCATCTGCCCCCCGTTTATGGTTCTGCTGAGCTCCTGAGAGGCAAGGGTCAGCGGCCTGTCACCGCACCTGCGGGAGCAGAGGCCCAGAGAAGTGCACCATAGACTTGCTTAGGCTCACACAGCTTTTCCATGGCGAGGCTGGGACTTGAATCTAGATGTTTCTGGCTAGGGGCCTGAGCCTTTCCTTCTGTACGGTGTGGAGGGAAAGACGGGGGTGGGGCGGCTTAGTGTGAGGAGAAGTTCCAGGGTCACTTCAGTGTGGTGTCTCCCTGTGGCCTTGGTGCCTCCGTGCCCAGGAACGGGACCCTCCTTCCTAGGCCTGCCTCAGCCTTGGCTGGATCTGAGCCCCGCGATGGGGGCGGCGGCCTCTCACGCAGAGGAAGTGGTGACTGGTGTCGGCAGGGCTCAGGCTCACACAGGAAGTGGCAGGGGAAGCTGGGTGCCCCTGGCCTCCTCCCGGGGCTCTGGCGGGTGTGGGCCTGCTGGTGTCCCAGCACCCTAAGGTTCTGGGTCCTCCTGAGGGCTGCCAGCAAGGGAAGGAGGCACTTTACCGCCAAGAGCTTCCTTCTCCCTTCCCCTTTCTCCCTACCCCCTTCTCCCTCCTCCCCTGTACTCACCTTCTTCTTCACCCACACTTTTCTCTCTTCCCCTTTCTCTCTGCTTTCCCCTTTGCTACACTTTTTTTTTTTTTCCCTTTCCCCATAACTTGCTTACTTTGTTTCTTCACTAACCGGCAATACCAGAGCCATAACTGAGGCCCTGAGACTCCAGAGGTTTAACCTCTGTGCGGATAACTAAAGAGTTAACTCTAGCCAGCCTCTCTGTCCAGTGGGGGAGGGGAGGAGGGTGGGCCCACTGAGAGGAGTTGAAGGAAGGACATCCCTTTTCTGTCTCAGGGCCTTTGCACTTGCCGTTCTTGCTGCCTCTCACTTTCTTCCTCCTACTCTGTGCAGCCAGGGCTCCTTCTCATCTTCTGGGTCTCAATTTACATGTCCCCTCACAGAGAGGCCTGCCCTGACCATCCCTCCCTGGTGACAGTTCTCTGCTGATTTCCTTGGGAGCTCCAGTCACAAACTGGGTTTCCTGTGTGTGTCTTCTTGCTTCTTTTCTTTCCTCTCTGGAAGATGTAAGGTCCCCGAAGGCAGGGAGTTCTCCTTTTTTGTGTGGCTAACATAATAGATGCTCAGTTAATTTCTCCTGTATGACTGAACGACCAATGAGTAAATGCCAGCCCCATCTTCCTCTCCCTGTAGGCGGCCCTGCACTGGGATGATGCGTGTAGGGTAGGCACAGGGATCAGTGCTGAGCTGTTTCCTCATTTCTCTGCCTACTTGCTGTGTGACTTGGGGAAGTTACCTCACCTCTCTGAGCCCCTCAGTATCTCGAGCTATAAAATGAGGATCAAACTAGTGCTTCCCTTAGAGAGCTTAATAGAAGACTGAGACCCGGCCAGTCCTCACCATAGTGTGCAGAATGGAGGAGGCAGCAAATGTTGTGCTTGTGTTGCTGCTGACTTCTGCGGGGTGACCAGCACACCATCTCCCCTTGTTGGTCACGCAGGAGGCTGCTTCTTGCATAGAAGTTAGTGTGATGGGTTCCTAGGGATCAGCCCAAGGCTTCTCACTCTTTTGCTGTGTGTTATGCTGAAGAAGGGATAAAGAGGCTCCTTCCAGCCTCTGAGAAGGTGGCAGTCTCACTCCCTGCGGCTCTGGGGGTGGAAGAGCCACACTCTTGCCCTGCGCCTGCCTTTGCCCTCCTTCCTGGAAAGCTGCAGGCTGTTTTGTCTGGGAGCCCAGACCCAATTCCTGGCCCCCAAGGAGGCCCGTGCAGTCAAAGCTGGCTTTGTCGCCCTGAGGCAGTGACCCCTCAGAGCTGGCCTGCTTCCCTGTGTGGCCTTGACATTCCTTCTACCTTTGTTTTGTTACTTGGTGGGCTCTAGTTCCCCTGGCTCTTTTTCAAGCCTCCTTCTCCCTCCAGTGCCCTCCACCCCCACCGCACTTTGAGGTGACAAAAAACTCATTGCCCCCTCTGTCTGGGGCTCTGCCTGGTCTGCACAATGTCTACTGTGGCCGGCAAGGTGAACCTCAGAAGGTCTGTGGGGCACCCCAGCCCTCGCAAGGGAGCCCCGCCTCCGAGGCTCCTGGCTTGGTGGTGCGCAGGTCCCAGCTCAGCCATTGCCTCTGCTGTGTGACTTTGGGCAAGTGACATTACCCCTCTGAGCCTCAGTGTCCTTCTCTGCAAAATGGGGATAACACCGTCCCTCTCACAAGTGGGACATAAGTCCTGTCCTACACCGTGGAATCCAGGCAGGAGGTGTTTCAAATGGTAATGGAAGTTTTCTCTGGGACTGTGGGTGTTCTGTTTGTAATTGAAGTATGATTCATGTACAGTGTTATTGGTTTCAGGTGTGCCACATGGTGGTTCAACAGTTCTGTGTCTTTATACCTGCAGTCTTGGGAGGCCAGGACCCTGGGGCACACAGCCAGGATACAGCAGGACTGGCCTGAGCCCAGCTTTACATGTTTATTAAGTTTGTTTATCTTTGAGATAGAGAGAGGACAGAGTGTGAGCAGGGGAGGGGCAGAGAGAGGGAGACACAGAATCCAAAGCAGGCTCCAGGTTCTGAGCTGTCAGCACAGAGCCCGATGTGGGACTCGAACTCACAAACCACGAGATCATGACCCGAGCCAAAGTCGGACTCTCAACCGACTGAGCCACCCAGGTGCCCCCAGCTTTCCATGTTTATGGTATCTAGTGTGGGTCAGGGCGTGGGGAGGGCTGCCCACCTGCGTGACCTTGAGGCATGAAGCGTCCCCCAGCCTTTTGGAGAGCTGTCTGGCATCACGCAATCAAGTCTCGGACCTCTGGACGCAGCACTGTGTGACAGCGTGGAGTGCCCTGACCCTGTGTCCGATCTGTGATGGCCCCTCCCCTCAGCGGAACAGTCTGCGGCTATTGGTGATGATACTGTGGAAGTGTTTTGTGATCCAAAGGGCTGTTTGTGATGCGTCGGTAAACGGCATGACAGTCACTGCATACGATATATGTGCATACTGTTCAGCGAAATGAAAATGACAGATCAGTGTGCACAGTTTAACCCCAGTTGTATAAGGTGTGGAAGAAGACATCTGTGGAGAGAGAGAACAGTGAACAAACATTTGTGGGTGCTCGCTGCACGTCAGCCCGGTTCCGAGCATCTTTCACGTATTAACTCCGTGAATAAGCTCTGTGAATGCTCACAACAGCCCGCAAGACAGGACCTGCTAGCATCTTTATTGTAGAGGAGGAAAGTGAGGGACAGGGAGGTCACGTAAGTCCCCCGGGACCCCACAGCTGGAGAAGGTTAGGGTGGGTACAGCCATAGTATTCACTGGCAGGAGGTGCTACAAAGTGCTAAGGGCAGTTTTCTCTGCCTTTACGGGTGTTTGTCTTTAACTTCGGTGTAACAGTGTTCTGTTAGTTTCTATTAGCAGACCACATAACGATTCAGTAATTCAGTGTGATACTCCGCCCGCGTTCACCACAATGAGCGGTTACCATCTGTCCCCAAACAACATCACAGTATTATTGACCTATATTGTAATTTTTATCTCCACGACTTATAACTGGACGTTTGTGCCTCTTAATCTCCCTTAACTATTTCACCACCCCCTACCCACCTCCCCTCTGGCAACAGCCAGTTCCCTGTATTTAAGAGTCTGTTGGTTCATTTCTTTGTGTTTTAGATTCCGTGTATAAGTGAAATCATAAGGTGTTTGTCTTTCCGTTTCATTTTGTTTCACTTAGCATGATGCCTTCTAGGTCCATTCACAGGGTTGTGGGTGGTTTGTCTTCTTTGTAATAATATATTTTGAAGACTCTTTTGTTTTTTAATGTTTATTTCTTTATTTTTGTGGTGGGGAGGAGCAGGGAGAGAGGGAGAGAGAGGGAATCCCAAGCAGGGGCTTGAACTCGCAAACCGTGAGATCATGACCTGGGCTGAGATCAAGAGTTGGGTGCTTGATGGACTGAGCCACCCAGGCGCCCCTTGCAGTCTCTCTTTAATGAGTGTGTGCTGTGTGAGGACAACAGCAGACAGAAGCACAAAAGGTGCTGTTGAGGGTAGCGTGAAAGCAGTTTTAAGCTCTGAGGGTTGGAACCGCCTGGAAAGCCGGGGTGATGAGAGCACAGGTCCCCGAGGTGGTGGTGAAGGAGGAGGGAGGGAAGCCAGATACAGTGTCTGGGTGGCGCTGGAGGGAGGAGCCCTGGAGAAAGGTGCTTCCGTCTTCTCTCCCTCCTCTCAGCTCTTGACCCCTGCACTGCCCTCCTGCTGTGACTCAGCACCCATTCCTCTGCGGGCCCTCCCCTGGCTCCAGGGGGCTTGAGAGAAGTGGGAGCAGCTGCTTCTCACCTCCCTTATCAGCACTAGGTGGGGTTGGAGCCCCATCACTTGGAAGAGCTAAGATCTGAAGACTCCCACATACGGGGCCTAGTTGGACGGGTTGCCGGCGTTTTCTGTCAAGGCCACCGTGTGGTATCTTGGAGGCTAATCCTGTTGGGTTTTGGTTTTTTATTTGCTAGTCCAGAAGGATTTGGAGGCTCAGCCTTTCCCTGCCGAGCCAGGATGGCTTTCCAGGCGTCTCTTCCCCTCGGGAGAGAGGATTAAATGGCCGTCTTTGGAAGCTGTACTGCTCCTCTGCTTTGTGTTTCCCAATCTTTGCCATCCTTAAGTGTCACTTGTTCTGAAACTTGGCAGTCTCTCGCTTGTCCTGAGCTGCAACTTGGCCCAGCGATTATTGATAGGGAAGTAAGTGGTTTCTCTCCACTTGGCAGGATGCATTAAGTGTGGATATCCTGCTCAGTGAAAGGCTTTGGCTTCCCCAAGGTAGAGAGGAGACAGCTTTCGAAATCAGAGAACTGCCAGAGATTCAGGAATATAAATATGTTGAGGAGAAAATGGACTTCTTATCACTTTCCTTTCAAGAAAATTTTTTATGTTTTATTTATTTTTGAGAGAAACAGAGAGAGAGAAAGAGACAGACACTATGTGACCAGGGGAGGTTCAGAGATAGAGGGAGACACAGAATCCCAAGACAGGCTCCAGGCTCTGAGCTGTAAGCACAGAGCTCAATGCGGGGCCAGAACCCACGAACCATGAGATCATGACCTGAGCCGAAGTCGGACACTTAACCGACTGAGCCACCCAGGTGCCCCTTGTCACTTTCTTTTCTACCCTTAGGACATCATTTCTATTTTTGCACAAAGGTACAAATGTCAATTCATTCATCCATCCATAATTTAAAAATACTTAATGTATACTGTGGCTGAACATGGTGGCAGATATATTGGTGAACAAGTTAAACATGTTTTTAGATTTTTGAAAACCAAACACACATGGTCCTAAGGGAGGACTGTAATATCCAATAGTTGACCATTAACCCATGGTGATTTATAAACTTTCTCATGTGTCTCTGGAACTGTCCACATCTCTGCAGGAAACTGAAGTCTGGTTTCTTGCCTTCCCAAAGGGCACTTGGCTGGTAAGTAGCAGAGTTGGAATTTGAACCTAGGTCCTGTGCTATTTCCATTCTACAATCACTTGATGGAAATTTGCCCATTTCTAAGTTGGCCAAGAAGGGGACATGGGTGGGATGGAGTAGGGGTAGGTAGGTGCCAGTTGAAAAAACTTTCTTGGCTGCAAAATTAGGGGAAGGAGAGAGTCTGGTGTTCATAGAAGCCAACCATGTAGGCTCAGGGCACCTGGGTGGCTCAGTCAGTTAAGCATCGGACTCTGGATTTTGGCTCAGGTCATGATCTCATGGTTTGCGAGTTTGAGTGCTGCATCAGGCTCCACACTGACAGCATGGAGCCTGCTTGAAATCATCTCTCCCACTCTCTCTGCACACGTGCATGCTCTCTCTCTCAAATAAACAAACTTAAAAAAAAACAAAGCAGGCTCTAGTACCTTTTGGGGAAAAAAGATTTAATGATTGTTTACTGCCCAGTCATACTTTCATTCCTTTCTTCCTCTCTCACATACACCTGTTCTCCCATCCACCCGTCCAGATTCCTGCTCACTCACTGTCCTGTCCGTCCATCCTGCCACACACCCATCCTTCTATATAACCCTCTCTCCCTCCCTCTCTTCCACTAACCCATCCACCTTCCCTCCCGTCGTCCACCTGTCCATCCAGCTACCCATCCACTACCTGTCTGCCCACCCACTGTCCCTTCTTCCCACGTACACACCCTCCCATCCTCCTACCCACCGAGTGTTCTATTCCGGGCTCTGTGGGGGAGGCTAGAATGAATCAGACATGGACTTACAACCACATCAGAGAGGGGATTTTTGAACACAGATGACTGGGGTACCAGGAGGTCTGTGAAGAAAGCCTGAATAAGGTGTGGAATAGTAATAGGGAGTTGGGGTTCTGAGAGCACCTCATGGAACAGGCTGTGGAGTTAGACCTTGTGGGATAAACACAGGTATGCAGAAGGCACTCTGCGGGGCAGGGGGAAAGAGGGGGAAAGAGCAGAAAGAAGGGCATGGAAGTAGGAAGCAGGAGGGCACTGGCCATAGCAGGGGGCGTATTTGGAGGAGTAGTGGAATTCTGGAAAAGTAGAAGGGGTAAGTCCCCAGGGCTCCGTGTCCCAGGTGGGGAGTTTGGGGATTCGCGTCGGCAGCAGGGAGCCATTGAAGGTTGCCCCAAACGGGTTTCTGGTTGAAGGCAGTGAAGGGAGAGACGGAGGACAGGCACATATGGAACCTGGGTGGGAGTCCCTGGAGATACTTCCTCTGGGGGGTGGGTAGGGGGGTCCTGAAGGGAAAGAGTCCTGGGCAGAAGGCTGGGCCTGAGTCGAGCCCTGACCGCACTTCCTAGCTGCGTGACCTGGGACAGAGCCTTCATTTTTTAATAGCAGCCAGCTGCACTGCTGCCTACCTCATGGACCTACGCTGGATACTGGGGATGTATCCTGACGCTTATCCCGCCTCAGGAGACCTTAGGACGTCTTGGTCGGCCTTCTTCCTGGCCCCACAGGACCCAAGCCTCTGGCAGCCTGGGCCATGGTACACAGGCTCCCCTCCTCCACCGACTCCCCCAGCCAGGGGGCTCGTGGAATCCGAACCCAAGGCCACATTGGCTGCCTGTCCCTGGCTTGGCGTCTGGTGCCATCAGGCTACTCTGCTTGGATTTACATTGGTCCCTTTCCCCTGCACGTTGCCAGTCCTGCTGCGACCTTGTGTGCTGTGCGCTTTCCTCTGTCCGTAACAGAGTGGAAGCCTTTCCTGTGAGTGGTGACAGGCCCCAGCACACACACAGATAAAAAACGTTTTTGGGCAGGGACACCACAGCTGTGTATGTAGGACACAGACCAAGCTTCTTCTTAGTTCCAGTGGCCTGGCCCGTCTTTGACACGTGCCTGGCACAGCCATCCAGGATCCAGAGGACAGGAAGTACAGAAACCTTTAGCCTTCTCCATTCTTGGGCTCTGGCCCACACGCCCAGGCTGCGCATCTGACAGGTCAGCTGGGAGCCTTCCCTCACAGCTGCCCGCCTCCCCGCCTTCCAGTGAGGTTGCTAGGAGACCTACTCCAGACTGATCATCGCCACCTGAGGTTCTACCCACCTTTTGCACTTGAGACCTTTGTTTCTTCCTAGACAAAGAAATGCACGTCTCTGAGGCTGGGTCTGGGACAGGGGAGGGAGTTTCAGATGCTCCCTCATCTTTATGAGAAAGTATTTTCTGCCTGGTGCAGCCTTCTGTTCAAAGAACTTCGTGCAGTGGTAGGAACGCGCTGTTTCTCCTCTACTCAGTGTGGCTGGTAGCTGCCATATTGGATGGCGCAGCTCCAGAGGGTTCCTGAGAGGACAAGGGTGCCCATCTCTGGGTACATTGAACACAAGGTCAAGATAAAGTGGTTACTTCTGGGCCGCCATCCTCGGTCTGTCCTTGCTGGGACCCCTGTGGGTAATTGTCAGACTTTGTTGAGGGAAGTGAACTGTTACAAGCCACTTGTATTCTTTCTGCCACGTTTTCCGGTTCTCCTGATTTGTAGGTGCACACGGTCTCCCCAAAGTTCTAGCTTAGCCTCGTTTAATTACCCTGCTTTGTTGACTTACTATTGTGGCTTAATGATTTTTTTCTCATTACTATATTGTTTTCCTATTTATCATCTTAAAGGGCTCCTAAATATCCCACTGAGTGAATTTGACCATTGTCTTACTATTGAACATTTAGGTTCTTTCTGTTTTTTTTTTTTTTCTTTGCCATTGTTCTGGATTACTGTGACCATGATCCTAGTACATTTCTTTTGTTGCCATTATTTGAATGATTTCCTGGCCTTAAATTCTTAAGAATGAGGGCTGACAGGCTTAAAAGAGATTGTTAAGGATTTTATTATTTTTTTTATTAAAAAATTTTTTTTGGTTTATTTATTTTTGAGACAGAGCACAAGTAGGGAAGGGGCAGAGAGAGAGGGAGACAAAGAATCAGAAGCAGGCTCCAGGCTCTGAGCTGTCAGCACAGAGCCTGATGCGGGGCTCGAACCCATGAACCATGAGATCATGACATGAGCTGAAGTCAAACGCTTAACTGGCTGAGCCACCCAGGCGCCCCTGATTTTTGTCTTTGGAGGATTGAAAACGGGTGCTTGAGTGGCTCAGTCGGTTATCCAACTTCACCTGAGGTCATGATCTTGTAGTTTGTGAGTATGAGGCCTGCGTCAGGCTTGCTGTGTAGCACAGAGCCCATTTCAGATCCTCTGTCTCTCCCTCCCCTCCCCAAAATAAACATTAAAAAGAAATTGAATCTTTGTATTTTGTCAGTAAGGAGTATACCCATTTTACCACCCGCTTTGTCACCAGTGCTGGAAGTTGTCATTATTCCTTGTTTTCATTAATTTAATAAATATAAATCTCTACTTTTTGGGAGGAAGGTGTTTTTTTGGCAGAAGAATGCCCTGGTTTCTGTAGTAACCATGTTTTCCACTCAGGGCTTTGTGTCCTGGGTTATCAGTTAGGTCCTTGGAGGGGCCTTGGTGAAGATCACTTTGGAGGTCTTGGTGGCCCTTTTCGAGGTGGCCCTAGTTACATGTGTGGTGTGCGGTGAAGCACCTCCACAGACGCCTGCTCTCTGCTGGAATGACCCCCAGAGACAGCATGCGTACTTACCTTTTGGTGGCAAATGACAAGTCCAGTTACCCATGTGACTGAAAAGTGTAAGGGCAGACCCTGTCTTCAGGAACAGCTGGCTCCAGGTGTCGCAGACCTTGGCATCTGCCCTCCTCCATTTGTGGGCCCTGCTTCCCTTGTCCTGGCTTCGGCCTCAGCAGGCTCTCCGAAGGAATGGCCACATGTGCTGTCAAATCCTTCCATTCTACCAAGTTAGCAACCTCAGAGAAAGAAAAGCCTTCTTTCCTAATAACTTTACGAAAAAACCAGAACAACCCAGGGGCGCCTGGGTGGCTCGGTCGGTTAAGTATCTGCTTTTGCTCAGGTCATGATGTCATGGTTTGTGGGTTCGAATCCCATGTCTGAGCCTGCTTCAGATTCTGTATCTCCCTCTCTCTCTGCCCCTCCCCTGCTTGCACTCTGTGTCTCTCTGTCTCTCAACAATAAATAAATGTTAAAAAAAAAAAAAAAACCCAAAACCAAAACAACCCCCAATCCACCTCGGTACAACCCTGTTGGCCCGCCTTGGGTCACTTGTGCAAGTCTGAAGTGCCGGGGGTGACTGAGAGATCCAGGCACGCGTAGCTGGGCACGCGTAGCTGGGCCCGCGCTGAGCTCCGGGACAGGGTGGGCTCAGCTCCTCCTGAATCCCCTGCACCCAGAGGACGGGGCAGTTGCTAAAGGAAAGAAGAGCTATGAATCTGCAAGGGGGATGGCAGCTGTCCCAGACTGACCCCGGTCGCTGCAGTCACTTTTGTGGACTCTGTTTCCTCATCTGCAGAGGGCACCAGGGCGTTGGGATTTAGGAGAGGGGGCTACCATTTTCCTGGTTTCTGAGTTCTGTGATCTCAGCTCTTTCCCTGGAGGAGGTGGGAGGGCCACCGTGATCAGCCTGCAGCTGGGAGGGGAGGTGTGGGCTCGGGTTGTTCCCGCAGCTGCCGCTTTGTGACGGACTTTCAGGAAGCCCCTGGCCCCTCGAGTGGACCTGACTGGCCTGGCCTTGGCCCCTTGGGTGGGGTGGAGCTCCCTGCTGGGAGGGTTGTGCCCACCTCCTCCAGGCTGGGCGCCTGAACCACACAAGGGGGAAGATTGTTCCCGCTGAGGTGCCTGGGCCAGTAAACACAAGTGGCCACTGTGTGTCTGCTCTCAAGGGTGTGGGCTGAGGCGTTAGTCACTGCCAGCCAGCAGCGGCGGGCTGGGCGGGGGCTCCCCCATCCTTTGCTGGACCCCAGCCTTGCCTCTGCCAGTGGGAGAGATGGACGTCAGAGGCCACAGACAGCCACTTGTTCTTGATGGGACTCCTTGCCTGTCAACTCCCACAGGTGCCCCATCCACTTGGACCAACCTCAGCTTTCCAGGACCGACCCACTCTCCAAGATGCCCTTGCATTAGACCACGGAGAGCGCATGGGCATCATTACCCCTACCCTGCTACTGCAGAGGGGGGAAACTGAGGCCCAGACAGGCCCTTTGCAGAAGTCGACCACTGGCAAAGAGGTCAAGAGCATGGACACTAAAGCCACATAGACCTGAATTCAGCTCCCAGCCCCGTTGTTTATCTGCTGTATGTTCTTGAGCAAGTGGCTTTACCTCTCTGAGCATGAGCTTTCTTATACATAAAATGAGGCTCTTCAAAGTACCTCACTGGTATAAACATTAACTGAGGGGGTCAAAGCATGTCCTTTTGTGCCCTCTCTAGGCTGTGTTGCTTCAGCGAGTTTCACTTTCATGACGTGTTTACGCTGGAGGGTAGCATAAAGTGGGGTTTGTGGTTATCTCAAAGTCAGTGCTGCTATTGTTCTGAGGCCGCAGCTCATTGGCTGACGTGATCACATCCTCCTCCCTGAGCCAATCATGTTCTGATTGACCCGCATGAGTCACCCACCCACTCCTAGAGGTGGAGGTGGATTCTGCTCCAGGGCACTTTAGGGACTAGGAATGAGGGTGGGTTAGCTCCCCGAAGGAAAATCTGGAAGGGTGAATTATGTCATGGGAGGGCAGTGACTCCTAACACCAGAAACTATCTGTTCACTAGAAAAGGGCCTCCCCTAGAAGGTGAGCTCAGTGAATAATGGTTGAATGAGTGAACCCAGAATAAACTGATTCCTGGCAGCCTAGTGTAGTCAAGGGAACACTGGTTGGGTCTTGAGGTGGGGGGTAAGGAGACCACCCCAGCTCACAATCCTGGGTGGGTCCTGGTAGTCTTTGAGCCTTAGGCTGCTAATCTGGGAAATGGGCTTGATGGCAAAGGCCTGCCTTAAAGGCCCATGGGTGGATTAAAGTGTGGTATTTTAAGTACTTAGCAACTGCCAAGCATGCTATCTGTTGTCTAAATTCATTTATCTTCAGCAGTGGGAGGTGCAGCAGGAGCGCTGGGTGCTCCCCAGGGAGGGCTGGTTGGGAAGAGATTTGGGGTTCAGGCTCTTTGAGCAAGGCCGCCAGCATTCACATTCGGATCTGCTTTCACTCTCCCTTGCTCTGTGACCTGAGGCAGATCACCATGCCTCTCGAAACCTCTGTTTTCTCATCTGGAAGTTGGGGTTACTGATAGTTATCTCCAAGGGCTGGGTGGAGGATGAGGTGAGAAATTCCACTGAAGGCCCATCCAGGCACATGGTGAGTGCACAGCATTAGATGTTTTTATCATCAGCCTTTATTACGCCTTCTGGCGTGGATGTGATAGATTGCTGCCTCCAGCAGAGCTCTGAAGAATGTAATTTTGGCCAAGTCACTTTCCGCACCAGCTAGCCCCTTTCTGGCAGGCTCTGGTCTCTGTCATCTGAGCGAGGTGCTGGGCAGCGGGCCTTCCTCGGTGTTGGCTCTGGCGCCCGGCTGGAGGCCTGGCCCTGTGGTCAATGCTGCCTTTCAGGGTGCCGGGCAAGGCAGGTTTTGTGTGCTCATGGAAAACGGTCCCTGCCTGGGCCTCCCTGACTTCTGGGAGGAAATACTAGTAAGGAAGTTGGGGAAGAGGTGACAGGAAGCCTCCTTGACCCTCTCAGGAGTGAAAGGTGAATGATGGAGGGGGTAGCTTTTGCCCAGCTCAGCTCTCCCCCATGCTGCCCGCTGGGCACTGGGAGAGCGCGGGTGAGGTGGTGGCCGTGCTCACCAGGCCCTCACTCTGGCCGCCCTGCCAAGGTCTCCACCTTCCTCCTGGTAAAGGAGCAGAGCAGGCCCTACCTCCTCTTCTGGGTTTGGAGAGGAGGAGGAGCGAGAGGGGTGTGCAGTGTGAAGGGGTGCTTTGATGGTCCTCCTGTGGGCATTCAAAAATCAGCCTTCCCGGAAGTGAAAGGGCAGGTACACAATCAGGTGTGTGAGAGAGTGCATGCACGCACAAGTGTGCACCAGAGTGCAAGTGCCCAACGGCTTAATTCATGAGTTTCTCGGGTGTTCTCAACTAGCTTTCAAGACTGAGTTTAGGGGAGCAGCCCCTGCTCAGGGGGGCGTGAGTGAGCGGGTGAGTTCTAGCACAAGGACTCACCCCAGTTATGATCCTGCAGGAAATTCCCCCTCTCCCGGGCTCCTGGGCCTCATGTGGAAGGGACCTCGTGGAGGAAGGGTGTGCCGGCCAGAGTGCAGACCTGGGGGCAGGGGTCCGTCCAGGCCCGCCCTGTCACCTGTGTTGGGGACTCTGCTTCAGTCTCCTCATCTGTGCCTGAGAGAATCATAGCACCAGGATCGGAGGGTGGTTGAAGAAACAAATGAACTACTCCAAGTTGGAGTGTAGACCAGTGACCTTGATCAATGGGATACCATTGTTATCACCACAGGAGGCCCTGGGGATTTTGCAGCTCTGTTAACAGAAACAGTTACCTAACCTGAGAATTAATTAACAAATGAGCAGAAAAATTACCTGTTGGCATCACTCCCTTCCACAAGGTTCTCTGGAGGGGTTTGTGGCTCCCTCACAGTTACCCCTCCCCCCATAAGCATGCTCTTTAGTTACTGGCAGTAGAGAGGTGGGTCTTGGCTAGACCTTGAGGCCAGGGGGAGGGAGAGTCGCTCTGTCTCTGCAGAGAGGGGGCCCGGGGCCCTGTGCGGGGCTGGCCTGGGAGCTCTCTCATAGATGCCTGTGGGCATCTGGTCGTAGGGCTTCTGAGTTCCAGAGAGGATAGGGAGACGGTGTGCAGCTGGGGAAAGTGCTCAGGGTCTTGGAAGTTAGAGGACCCTGGTTCAAATTCTGGTGCTACTACCCTAGTTCCAGCCATGTTCCCTCTCTAAGCCTCTAGAATGGGGACACAGAAGTGCTGGGTACTGTGGCATCCCGGGAGGGGATACTAATGCTCATTGTCATTCTTGGGATGCTAGGCATGCAGGGGCCCCTGGGCCGTCACCGTGTAGAGGAGCGGTCGCAGGGTTGTCCTATGAAGTGAGAGTGGCGTGCGATACTATCCTCAGGAAGGGACCACAGGGCAGCCCATTTTCCATGTGCTCTCCCACAGCTGGCTGTTCAAGGGGTCCAGGCACGTTGCCTGCTCTCTGGGCCCGTGTTGGTGGCTCTCGTAAAACACCCGAGCCCCATGCAGCATGGTGGGTGAATGCTCCCAGCAGCCCTTGAGGCTCACGGGGCCACCTGCGGGCATGTGGGCTCTGTTCCCTTTCCCTGGACACCAGCTCCTCATGGTATATTGCTTGCACTGCTTACGTGATTCTTTCTCTCTCACTCTCAGTTCTTAACATTGTGGTAAAATATGCATAACAGAGAACTGACCAGTTTTAGCCCTAAGTGTACAGTTCTGTGGCATTAAGTACATTCACAGTGTTGTACAACCTTCCCCATTGTCCGTTTCCAGAACTTTTGCATCATCCCAAACAGAAACTCTGTGCCCGTAAAACACTGACTCTCCATTCACCCTGGTGGCCTCGATCATGCGTCCTGTCTCTGAATTTCACTCCTCTAGGCATCTCACGTAAGTGGGATCATACGATATTTGTTCTTTTGTGATTTGGCCTTTTTTCGTCCAGCATGAGGTCATCATGTTCTAGCATGCGTCAGAATTTCCTTCCTTTTTCTATCCAGTGAGGCTGTCCTTCAGGATAGATGGAGAAATACAGTTTCCCAGACCAAAAAAAAAAAAAGAAAGAAAGAAAAAAGAATTTCCTTCCTTTTGAAGGCCAAATAACATTCCATTGAAGGCAGGTTCCACTTTTTGTCCATTCATCTGCTAATGGACATTTGGCTTGTTTGCACCTTTTGACACAAGTGGATAGTGCTGCTGTGAACACTGGTGGACAGACCCCTGCTCAGGTCCCTGCCGTCAGTGCTTTTGTATCTGTCCCCAGGGCCATGGTTGTTCTAGGTTTAACCCTTTGAGAACTCGCCCCCCCAACTGTTTTCCATGGTGACTGCCCATTTTTCCTTCCCACATGCAATGCACAAAGGTTCCAGTTTTTCCACATTCTCACCAACACGCACTTTTCTTCCTTCCTTTTGCTTAAAAAAATTTTTTTTACAGTTTTTTATTTTTTTTTTTGAGAGACACAGAGAGACAGCGTGAGCAGGGGAGGGTCAGAGAGGGTGACACATAATCTGAAGCAGGCTCCAGGCTCTGAGTTAGCTGTCCTCACAGAGCCCGACGGGGCTTAAACCCACGAACTGTGAGATCATGACCTGAGCCAAAGCCAGACGCTTAACCGACTGAGCCACCCAGGCGCCCCACCTTTTTCTTTTAGATTTTACTTTTAAGTAATGTCTATTACTTAATGTGGGGCTCGAACTTACGACCCTGAGATCAAGAGTCGCGTGCTCTACCAACTGAGCCAGGCACGTGCCCCTATTTTTGATTTTTCAAAGAACTGGCTCAGTTGGTTGAGTGACTCTTGATTTCAGCTCAGGCCATGAAATCAGGGTCATGGAGTTGAGCCCTGTGTTGGGCTCTGTACTGAGCGTGGAGCCTGCTTGGGATTGTCTGTCTCTGTCTCTCTCTCTGTCTCTCTTTCTCTGCCTCTCTCCCTTGCCCATGCTTTCTGTCACTCAAAAAAATTATTTTAGCCATCCTTGAAGGTGTGAAATTCCCTCCCCTTTTTCATCAAACAAACCGTTTTTATACCGGTGAGACGCATCTAGGAAGCTTGGAGGGGACTTAAAACTTACTCTTTTCATTTTACTTTTAACGTGTGGGAAATGTGGAAATAAACATGAAATGTTCCTTTTTTTTTTTTTTTTTTTTTTTTTTTGCAAAAGCAAAGGGCTTTATTACAGGTTTAGGCTCGCCGGGGCCTAAACTCAGGCTCACAGACTTTACAGGCGTGGTGGATCCATGCGGAGAGCCTGAAATGTTCCTATTAATGTTTTTAGAAAACATGCAGGAAGTGAAGGTGCCCTTTAAATTTCCCCATTTTAGACACCTTCCTAGCCTGCTGCTGGGCAGCATGTTTCCAGGGTTTTCCAGTCATTTGTGTGCAGTTGTGAGCATTTATGAGCAGTTTCCCATTAAACATTTTTAAAAGTTTATTTTGAGAGCGTGAGTGCAAGCGCACCTGCAGGGGAGGGGTAGAGTGAGAGAGAGTGGGAGTGCACACAAGCAGGGGAGGGGTAGAGAGAGGGAGAGAGAGAATCCAAGCAGGCTCCGAACCATGAGTGCAGAGCCCAATGTAGGGTTTGAACCCACGAACCATGAGATCATGGCCTGAGCCAAAACCAAGAGTTGGATGCTTAATCGACGGAGCCCCCCAGGTGCCCCAGTTTTCCACTTTTATAGAAAAAGCGACCTACCACCTTATTGTTCAATGACTTGGTCTTCTTACTGAACAACTTAGTCTTTCCATGGTGGTGTTTATAGATATGCCACTGTTGTATTTTATTTGTTGCATGGTGTGGGTGCGTTGTACTTTAAACGGCATTGGCATGAATCGCCGAGCGTGCTCCCTGCACCGATACCATGAGCAGCGCCGGCCAATGTCAGCAGCAGCGGGTCTCCTGCCTCAGCCTCAGTCTCCCTCTGGGCCTCCGGCCCCTGCTCGCACGCTCCCGCGGGCCTCTCCGAGCTGGCATCTGGGGCGCAGTTTCCTGCCCGCCTGCCTCTCTGACCTTCTTTGTCTCTGCCCTGCAGGCCAAGAACAAGGAGACGGGCGCCTTGGCGGCCGCCAAGGTCATAGAGACCAAGAGTGAGGAGGAGCTGGAGGACTACACGGTGGAGATCGACATCCTGGCCACCTGTGACCACCCCTACATCGTGAAGCTCCTGGGAGCCTACTACTACGATGGGAAGCTGTGGGTAAGGGCCGCCCGCCCGCCCCTCCCGGTCCTTGTGGCCGGGCAGGCTGGAGCTAGCCTGGTTTGCTGCTGCCCCGCTCTTCCTGAGTGTCTGCTCTGAGGGCCAGGGCCGGGGTGAGAAGAAGGTGACGTGAGGGGCTCTACGTCTGCTCTCCTTCCCTTTCTACTAGAGCCTCCCCACTTTTGGGGGTGAGGGCAGTATCTTGGCGCAGGAAGGAATTCTTTTTGGATGGGGGTGGGGCAGAAAGAGAGGGAGAGGGAGAGAATCCCAAGTAGGCTTCATGCCCAGAGCCTGATGTGGGGCTCAATCCTGTGACCGTGAGGTGACCTCTGGCTCAATCTGTGACTCAAACTGTGACCTGAGCCAAAGTCAGGAGTTGGACGCTTCACCGACTGAGCCACCCCGGAGCCCCATGGAATTCTAAAGCTATACTTCTGGGCCTCAAATCCCAGCTCTACCACTTACAAGCTAGAGAACCCTGGGCAACTTCTCTGTGCCTCAGTTTTTCTAACCGTGAGATGGAAGTAATAGTAATATGTAGCCCATTTGGTCATTACAGGGATCAAATAAATTGGGGCCAGTGCTCCAAAGTGCACCTGGCAGGTACAAGAGCCAGGTGAATGTCCACTGTTTTATTGTTTGTGTGTGTTATATTATTTGTGATAGCAGCCTCATTACCACCACCTCTGTGGGTGCTGTGTGCGGATTCTCTCCAGTGGCAGCACCGGAGAAGGGGGCCCCCAACGCCCTTGTTCTCCGTCAGCAGCCTCGCAGCTGGATGTGCACGGGGTGGGTGCAGCCTCAGACCCCACCTTCCAAGCCAGCCTCACTCCCAACCTCTCCAGAGAAATTCTGCAGTGTCCCTGGTTTTCGTAGGATGTGTCCTGTAGAATGCTTGTTCCATGGTCACCCTTCTGGGATGAATGCCTCTCAGTTTATAAAACCCAGATTCCCTAGAACATACTTGTCTCTTCAAACGATTTTTCAGCAAGTGTTTTATGTGTAGAGCAATGTGTTTATGTTCCCAAAACCCAATTCAACATTTGTCACAACATCACGTGCAGGGAAAGTCACCTGTGAATTCTAGATGCAAGTGGAAGACGGTCAGAGTCACAGGTAGATGTTTTGCAGAGGCAGCCGAGGGTCAGCAGGTGCTGGAGCGTAGAGAGCTGGCCCAGGTCCGTGTTGCCGCACAGGGCAAGGTTCATGGTGATGTGGCTACGCGGGCATGTTCTCTGCAGTCAGACTCCTGTTGTGATAGTTTATTATGTGTAGAGAGAGGGTTACTGTGTTTAGTTATATTTTAGGAAATTAATGGGGAGTTTGGAGGTGATGTAATGTTTTTAACTGTCCTCATTTAAAATAAGAGGAAATAGGGGCCCCTGGGTGGCTCCGTCAATTGGGCGTCCAAGTTCGGTTCAGGTCATGATCTCGCCATTCCTGAGTGGGAGCTCCACATCGGGCTCTGTGCTGACAGCTCAGAGCCTGGAGCATGCTTTGGATTCTGTGTCTCCTTCTCTCTTTTGCCCCTTCCCTACTCTCACTCTATGTCTCTCTGTCTCAAAAAAAAAGGGGGGGGAAATAGACCCCAGGTTGGGTTTTTTTTTCAGTACAGGATGCCTGATTTTTAGGAACAGACTGCTGATGCTTGGTAGGGAAATCTGCGTTTCATTTGAGAAAAGAAACCTGCTGTTTAAGAAAAACCAAAGGAGAGTTTAGGGAAACCACTGTCGGGGTTTATCCCTGTCATTTCACAGAAGTGAAGGAAGCCAGTGTCGGAGGGGAGTGAGAATATGGCCCCCCTCCCCCGCTTCACCCAGAGCTCTGTCCACTGAACCGGCCTTCCCCTTCAATCTTGGATGGAAGCCAACTTTCCTTTGCCTCTGAGCAAGGTCTCTTTGGGGAGCCCCCTAGATGTCACTGGGGAGATAGAACCACTGCCAGCTGCAGATTCCAGAGCCTTGCCTCATCCATGGTATCCAGGTGCCCGGGGAGGTGAGCCAGGCGGGGCCACAGGCCCGGAGGGGGCGGAGCCTCTGGCTCCCAGCCTCGTGCCTGAACCTGCCTGTTTCCTCATCCTGTTCCTGGAGCTGCTTTTCACTGAGGTCTTCCCTTTAAGAAATTAAATACTATATTTATGATCACTGGAGAAAAATAAGAGGATAAGAAAAGCAAAAGGAAAAAAAGGGTTAAGACCATGCAAATTTTTGTACCAGAGATACCCTGATAACACAATATATTTTTTTAGGTTTTAAAATATATACACATACATACCCCTACCCACAGGTTTTTTTTAAAAAAAAAACAAGAAAAATTGATATCATATCCATTAGTTTACCTTTTACTCTTTTTAAGGTTTCTTAAGAACAGCGTTTCATGTCAGTGAGAGAACACTGCATCCTCATATTTGGTTTTTCTGTGAATTCCATCTTCTGGCTGTGTCATTCCCTGTTGTTGGGCCTTTAGGGTGCTTCTTTATTTTTCTGTTATAAACAACTTTGTGATGGACTTCTTTGAATTTTTTATTTTATTTTATTTTATTTTATTTTATTTTATTTTATTTTGAGAGACAGAGAGAGACAGCGCGAGCAGGGGAGGGTCAGAGAGAGAGGGAGACACAGAATCTGAAGCAGGCTCCAGGCTCTGAGGTGACAGCACAGAGCCCAAGGTGGGGCTCAAACTCATAAGCTGTGAGATCATAACCTAAGCTGAAGTTGGATGCTTAACCAACTGAGCCACCCAGGCACTCCTGTTTGTTTGTTTGTTTGTTTGTTTATTTATTTAAGAGAGAAAGAGACAGAGCATGAGCCAGGAAGGGGCAGAGAAAGGGAGACACAGAATCTGAAGCAGGATCTAGGCTCTGAGCTGTCAGCACAGAGCCCAATGCAGGGCTTAAACTCAGAAACTGCGAGATATGACTGGAACCGAAGTTGAGCATTTAACTGACTGACCCACCCAGGTGCCCCTAAGCTTTTTTTTTTTTTAAGTTTATTTATTTTTGAGAGAGAGACAGAGACAAACAGACAGAAAGCATGAGCACGAGTGGGGGAGGGGCAGAGAGTGAGGGAAAAAGACAGAATCCCAAGCAGGAATCCCACACTGTCAGCACAGAGCCTGAGGTGGGGCTCAAACCCATGAACTGTAAAATCATGACCTGAGCCAAAACCAAGAGTTGAAGGCTTAACCCCTTGAGCCACCCAGGTGCCCCAAGAAAAACGTCTTTTGTATGTCTGTTCCCATTATTGATTGTGGCTGGGTACCAAGGTCATTACTTTCCCAAGCCCAAAGATAATACCAACCAACCACAGGTACCATTTTTGAGGACTCACTGTGTGCTAGGCCTTTTGCTCTGAGTTATACTTCTATTCTGTCACTTAATTTTCATTCTGTTAGGCTGTTTCTTTTACCCCATCTTATGGATGAAAATGAGCAACAAAGAGATTAAGTAAGTCCTCCTCCCTCCTGCCCCTGAAGGCCACACAGCTAAAAAGTGACAGATAGAGAAGAAGGACAATTCATAACTGGGCTGTGACTGTCATGAGGTCATTTAAATGGATACATGAGAATCTTCTGCCCCGAAGTTGATGTTAGCTTGGTACTCTCTCACCCAGGGCTGCTGCTGTGGCCAGAGCCAGTTCTCACCCTCCTCTCCGGTGGCTTCCCCTACAGCCTGCACTTGTTATTTTGTAGACCCTTAAAGGTGCCATGTTCTCATTTTTGATGACATGTTTTAGACCTTGTGAAATCAAGGAAGGTGCTGGAACTAGGTGGATAATGGGGAAAGGTCTCCAGCAGAAGGGGCAGCATGGGTAGTGGTGCAGAGGCATGAAAGTTGTGGCATTTGGATAATCTAGGATCCGTAGCCTAGGTCAGGGCAGCCTGCGGTGAAAGATGAGGGCAGTGAGTAATTGGAGGCCATGTTGTGCAGGACCTCAGATGCCAAGATGAGGAGTTTGCACTTAACTTTTTAGATCCGTGGTTCTCGAGATGCAGCTTTCAGACTAGCAGCAGCAGCCCCTGGGACCTTGTTAGAAGTGCAGAACATTAGGTCCCAGCCCAGACAGCCCTGCTGAATCAGAAACTGTGGGTGGAGCCCAGGAGTCTGTGTTTTAAGGAGTCCGCTAGGTGACTCTGATCCTTGTTTAGTTCGGGAACCGTTTTAGGTAATGTGAGCTCACTGGCAGTTTTCAACAGGGGAGGGACACACGTTTTGCATTTTAGAAAGAAATCAGGTTTGAGGGGACAAGGGTCACACCAGAAAGCAGTAAGAAAAGCAGGTGCGATGGGGGCATCATTTGGTCAGGAAAGACTTCAAAAGGAACATTTGAGCTGGATCTTGCAGGATGCCTAGGACTTCTCCAGAGGGATAGGAGAAGGAAGGGCAGTCTAAATAGATAGCATATGCAGAAGTTTGCCATGGAGAAGGCTTGTTCTCAGCTCGCGGGTTGGAAGATACACTGACTTGTTGGCGTTTCTTTCCGTGTGGTGGTTCTCAGATCCAGCCCCCTGTGTGGCTCCCGGAGCTGTCTTTGCCATGGTGGTGTCTTCGACAAAACCAGGCCTGGACCTGGGGTCTGTTCTCAGGGCTGGGGCTTTGGCTGTTGCCCAAGTGTCCTGGACCCTTGCCCCACCATGACATCCAGGGGCAGCCCCCGCCCCCCACCCCGGGATGGGGCGGGGGTCATTCACGAAGGCACCCCACCTGCAGTCAGACAAGATTAGCTAATTTTCTTCCAGAATTTGTAATCTTAGCAAAACCCTTTGGTGGTTTCTCATGCTCACTTCTGCTTTTGAATATCAAGTGGTGCAAGTGGGGGAAAAACAACTCAGAATATTCTAGACCAACACTGTCCAATAGGAAGATAATGTGAGCCACATACATAATTTTAAATTTTCTTGAAAATAAAGTTTTTAATGTTTGTTTATTATTTTTGAGTGAGAGACAGAGACCAAGTATGAGCAGGGCAGGGACAGAGAGAGAGGGAGACACAGAATCTGAAACAGGCTCTAGGCTCCGAGCTGTCAGCACAGAACCCGAGGTGGCACTCGAACCCATGAACCATGAGATCATGACCTGAGTCAAAGTTGGACACTTAACCAACTAAGCCACCCAGGCACCCCTATAATTTTAAGTTCCCTAATAGCTATAGTTAAAAAAAAGAAAGAGATGAAGTTAATTTAAATAATACAATTTATTTAACCCAGTATATCAAAAATATTATTTTGACACAGAATCAATATAAAAATTATTCATGAAACATTTTATTCTATTTTTCATTCTAAGCCTTCAAATCCAGTGTGTTTTTTACACTTAGAGCACATCTCAATTCAGGAGCTACATTTTCATCAGAATTGTCTGTTTCAATGTCATAAAATTTACCGTTGACAAAAGGGATGCAATGTTATCTCCACATCCTTAAATGTTTCCTAGCAACAGAGATGAGTGTCAGATTTTAAGTTGAAACTAACCAAGAGTGAGTTAAGTGCCACATTTTGTTCTGCACCAGCCACGTTTCAAGTGCTCGATAGCCACATGTGGTTAGCGGCTACCGGATTGGACAGTGTCGACAATGCAGCTCTGGAGGTAGACCCAGGACCCCAAAAGGAGGGAGCTGGGGAGTCCCTGGGCTGCCTTCAGGACATCCCTTCAGTTTACAACAGCCCCTGCTCACCAGCATCCCTCCCGTCCCCAACCCCAGCCCTGAGCCAGATCTTGGTCTCTGGGAGGTCTTTTGAGGGTTGGGTCTGCTTTCCTACAGGTATCTGGCTGGGAGTGGGAGAATGGGATGAGGGTAAATATTTAACAGTCACGTCCCACGGAGAACAGCCCTGGTGTACCATCTGCCAATTTCTGTGGTGTGAACATTGCCGCTTTGGTTAATTTCAGGCTGCAAACACCATGTCACTCACGAAACTGGAGAGAGGTCTGGCGTAGTACTCCACGAGAAAGTGTTTCTGCCATACAGATAGGGCACGTGTAAATGATTCCAGGAGTGTAGATTGAGTAGAACGTGATACGATCACTAGGGAAAGGGTGGGTTTTGAGTGTTTATAATCTTAGTTTTTGATGTAAGTCCAAAAGCTGTCACGTTATATAACTTAATTTTTAATCACGGTTGTGTTTAACAGCTGGCTTACAAAAATTCCTGAAAATTTCACAATCTGCATCTCAAGCCAGTGAATGCGAGCTCTGGCGCACCACCGGCGCCCGCCCGGAGGAGTGTTGACTAAGCCACAGAACACTGCAGCTGGGCGTCATGCAGCCATCCACTCATCTGGAAGATGAGACAGCTCAGGCCAGAGAGGGTGTGGGGTTTGCCTGAGGTCACACAGCGAATTAGTCACAAGGCCAGACATAGAGAAGTCTTGAAAAAACCGAGGATGAGAGAATCTTTTCGTGTTACACTGCCCTGTAGAAAGTCCTTCCACGGCTCCTCAGAAAGTCTTCCAGACCCATTACGCGGCACGCAGTCTCTGGTCTACCGTCCGCGGACGCTTGCCCAGACCTCTTCTCAGCTCTTTGCAGGTGGCCCCTCCAGACCTTTGCTTGCCTAGCACCGTCTTCCCAGGCATGCCCTTCCCATTGTCATCTGCCGTCAACAAGAGCATCACCGCCTACACGAGGCATCTTCACTCCTTCCCCCTGCCTCTCGGTGAGATGCACCTCCTCTTCCTCTCCGCTCCATTTGTTCTCTCTCCTTCTACCAGGCATGTTTTAGCACAGTTACCGTCTTGGTGTCCCCTTGGGAGACTGGGTCCTGCCTTCATTCTTGCCCAGGACTGGTCCAGCACAAGGGAGGGAGTGGAGGTCCAGGCCGGTCGCCTCAAGACAGCTGAGGCAGGGGTGCTGGGTGGCTTGGTCAGTTAAGCATCCGATTCTTGATTTCAGTTCAGGTCATGATCTCATGGTTCATGAGACTAAGCCCTGTGCTGTCAGTGCGGAGCCTGCTTGGGATTTTCCCTCTCCCTCTCTTTCTTTACCTGCCTGCTCTCCCCTTCTCTCTCTCTCTCTCTCTCTCTCTCTCAAAAATAAATAAATAAACATGAACAAAAAGCAGACAGCTGAGGTGCTTGGGGTGAGTGAAGACCCACAGAGCTGTCCGGAGGCTGACTTTGGCTTTGTTCTCTAGCTAGTGATGGCTGATGGGGAGGAGGGAAGCTTTTCCCTGTGCTGAGTGGAAGAGAGGACAAGGTGGCTGGAGTCCTGCTTTTGCACATGGCGAGCATTTTGAATCCCCTCTGATCAGGGCTTCTGACCTTGCTTGGCCTTTTTGATGAACACAAACCCTAAGTCTTGATGTGTTTGTTACCTGTTCACCCCAGGACATCCAGCCTTGGCCTCTACAAGGGTAGAGGTGTAATGTTGGGGCTGTTAACCCTGCAGCCCCCCACAGACTGCTGCATTCTCCACTTAGTCATTTAACCAAGTCTCTCTCGGGTTCCTTCCTTGTGCTAAGCCTTGTCCCGGGTCCCTTGATACAGAAATTGATGCAGGCAGACTGGGCCTGAGGACCCAGTGGGGGTCCCACAGGACCAGCCAGAGAGGCTCCTTGGCTTCATGCAGGATGGAAATCAAACTCAAGCCAGCAGGAGGTGAAGCCTAGGGACGGGGCAAGCCATCTCCAGTGTGTGGTCTGGGAAGCCCCTCTGAGGAGGTGACCTTTGAGAAGGAGCCAGTGGAGGGAGACCGAGGTTACATCAAGTGTGAGGCTCTGAAGCGGGAGTGCGTTCACTGCATTTAAAGACAGTGCAGGGCAGCTGCCTGGGTGGGAGGAGATGGGTCAGGAAGGGAGGAGTTGCTGTCTTATCTTAGGTGCTGGGAAGCCCCTGGGGGTTTCAAGCAGGGTAGTGCCTGCCCTCTTCTTCAGCCATCAATCCGATTGTCTGAGTCCCTTTGCTCCTCCTGCGTGCCTGTCACCTGTATTTCCTTCTTCCCTGCCCTGCAGGGAAGGAGCGAGGTCCTGTCCAGTCTCTTGGTGCCAGTATGGGTGTTAGCCTTTGAGTCTCCATCTCTTCAGCGCAAATGGAGAGGATGATGACCTTATCCTATTGTAAGGATGAAGTGAGCCTTGCAGGGCAGGTGTGGGCAGTAGTGTCTGGCACAAAGTGGGTGCTTAGTTAATGCCATCGTCCCCCTCTCCCCTCCTCTCTCAGCCCTTTTGTCCCCATTCCCTGGATGCTTCCCAGCTCTTACTGCTAGTTTCCTGCAGCTCCCTCTCTTCTTGCTTCTCTGCCTTTTGCCTGGTGAACCTTCCTGAAGCCTGACCGTGATTTTCTCCTCGACACTGACTTTGTGAGGAAAAGCCTTTCTTGTGCGCGCAGCAGGCCTGGGCACCCTGGCCTGCCCTGGAGACCTGACACAGGTTGAGTTTGGAGGACCCCGTGTCCCCTGCTTTCATTCAGTCAGAAAGCTTTGTAGTGGGTTTATTTGCCCAGCAATCTTTGCTGAGTATCGAACAGAGCAGTGAACAGAGCAGTGACTCTTCTGCGTGGCATGGGAGGTCTGTACAGTCATGGAGTCTTCCTGGGGTTCCCTGGGCATGAACGAGCCGTTCTCAGTGCTGAGCATCGACACTGTTTAGAGAAAAGTCTCTATAGGGCTCCTGCTTCCACAGCTCGTTTGTTTGGCTGCCGCTGTAATAGTTAACCTTCTTTTTTAAGTGATTCACTTAAAAAACTTTTTAAATGCTTATAGTATTATTTTTTTTTTGAGAGAGAGAGAGAGAGAGAGAGAGAGAGAGAGAGACAATGTGAATGGGCGAAGGGCAGAGAGAGAAGGAGACACAGAATCTGAAGCAGGCTCCAGGCTCTGAGCTGTCAGCACAGAGCCCGACACAGGGCTCAGACTTGTGAACTGTGAGATCATGGCCTGAGCCGAAGTTGGATGCTTAACTGACTGAGCCACCCAGGTGCTCCCCCTCCCTTTTTAAGTTTATTTATTTATTTTGAGAGAGAGCGAGAGCGAGAGCGAGAGCGAGAGAGAGAGAGAGAGAGAGAGAGAGAGAATGAGCATAAGTGAGGGAGGGGCAGAGAGACAGATTCCCAAGCAGGCTCCACACTATCAGCACAGAGCCTGACACGGGGCTTGAACTCACAAATCATGAGATCATGACCTGAGCCCAAATCAAGAGTCAGATGCTTAATTAACTGAGCCACCCAGGCGCCCCCCACTCTTTTTATTTTTTTTTAAGTTTATTTAGTTTCAAAGAGAGAGTGGGGGAGGGGCAGAGAGAGAGAGAGAGAATCCCAAGCAGGCTCTGTGTTGTCAGTGCAGAGCCCAACATGGGACTCACTTTTTAGAATTTAAATACATTTCTCTAAAAAGAAATGTTCATCTCACTACCCTACATGGAAAACTAGGACCCACTTGTCATAAACAGAAATAAAAGAAAATAAAGCAATTCTGTTAAATCCTAACCTGATCCCTTCCCCTGCCAAAGCCTTCAGCCTGGGCACGCCGCTCCCTGGTCAAGGGAGGTTGTCACCATGGGCCTCTGCGGCACATTAGTACCGACTCCCCACTCCCAAGCTGACCCCCAGAGTAGCTCCGTGACTCCGGTCCCGGGGTTTGGATCGTTCTCTCTGTGTGCGGAGTTGTCCTGTATGTTGTAGAGTATTTAGCAACATTCCTGCCTCTACCCGCTGGATTCTAGTAGAACGCCTCACCTCCCGGCCCAGTCTGGCAACCACACGTCTCCAGATGTTGCCACATGTCCCCTGGGGCGGGGGGTGGAGGGCAAAATCACCCCTGTTGAGGACTACGCGTCTTTACCACCCAGTGTTTCGCTGTTGGGATGGGAGGGTATCTATTATGCCAGACAGGCTGTGAGCTGTGCCCCTCACCTGCGGGCGAAGCCTTGAAGCAAACTGCAGCCTGATGGTCTCGGGCCAGATCGGACCTGCAGATACTTTTTGTTCAGCATGCGAGATGCTTTTAGAAATTTGTTGGAGCATTTTGTCATATTCTGGCCTTGAACATTCTGGAGATGCGGTCTTATAGGCTACCTTTCTGCATGGCAGCAACTGTCTGGGCCCCACAGACAGGGGTGTGTTCTCCGGTTAGCCTCAGACCTCACCGCTCCCTGATGCATTCCCGATACCGAGGTCTGTCTGTTATTGGGGTGTACCGCTCTTGAACTTCAAGTAGAATTGAGAGGAAACATTTCTCAGCTTGTGTCTCTGTCCAGACTGAGGAAAGTAAGGATAAACAAGAAGATCGTGTTCCTAGAAAAATGCTGAGAGCATATTTTTTCATGCACGCAGCCTCTTTTGCCCCATAAGTCACCAGACCTGGTGGGCTCTGAAGTCAGGACTCCTGGCCTAGGGAATCCAAAAGTAGGCTTGTGGGGAATCTGTGAATTTTCTGGACACGTGTACCAACTGTGTGTGTGTGTGTGTGTGTGTGTGTGTGTGTGTTTAGTACCCAGAAGGAGTGACTAGGGGCTTTTCAGAGAGTGACTTCTTGTCTGAAAGAAAACATTCTGCGAAGAGGAAGTGCAGGTCCCAGGGTCACAGAGCAGGGTATGGGTGGGAGGGGCCCACTGTCCACACAGGTCCCTGTGACCACATTTCATGGTCAGGGTTTCCGTGGCTTGTCGCCTGGGGCGAGGCGGCCAGCTGTCGGTTGCTGACAGAGCTTGTGTATCTGGCCTTAAACAAGCCAGAGCTATAAAGAGAAGGTCATGTTAGAAAGTAGTTAGCACCTCTGTCTACACCTAGAAAGTGGCTGGGTGTGGCAGCAGCCTGGGCTGGTGGTAACAGGAGACTAGAGGTCTCCCCAGGTCTGAGACCAGCTTGCTGTGTGACGGTAGCCGAGCTCCGTCCCCTCTCTGTGCCTCTGCTCCCTGGCCCACAATGCCAGAGGCTTGGACGGGTTGAGCTCAAGGAGGTCTTTTCACCGAAGTTGCCTCATTTTGTCCTGACCCAGGTTTCTCTGGAATCTTGAATTCTGGATTCATAGGCATCAGTATTGTGGGCCAGGACCCCTTCCCACGGGCTCTAGGGTCCTGCCCCCTGGGAGCAGCCTGGCATTCACTAACCTCTCCTCTCCCTCTGGATTGGCTCTGTGGGGCACCCACTTGTTGGGACACACACCCACCCTCTCTAGTACCTGAAGGTCTACACAGCTTCTCGTCCTTTGAGGTAGATGTGTTAGGACTTTCTTGCCATTCCCCTTCTACATCCCCTTGGGGAGGGAAAGCGGGGGAGGAGGCTTTTGTAGCTCCTTGGACTAGAGGATGAGTCAGGAGGGGGGGTGGGGGATGAGGAGGAGGAGTCAGCAAAATAACCTGCCCTTTGCTGGGTTCTTTCATGATTATCTCACCGAATTGTCCCAAATCTATGGGATAGAGATGCTGTTACCTCCATTTTACAGATGTGAAGATCAAGGGTCAGAGAAAGAGAGAATAACTTGTCTGGACTCACATCCAGTTTCCAACCCTGATCATCTGGGCTTAAAAACCTTGTCCCCTCCCCCCTGCAGTGCCCCTCTGTGGGTGCCAGCCCTGGGCACCACCGGGAACAGTTCAAAGGATACAGTGTGTGACTCACTGCTGTCCACCTGAGGAGCCCACTGTCCATCAACACTTTCGGGCAGTGCCTGGTGGGAAGAGGGCTGGGAGCTGTGGATGGACAGGACAGCCTGGCGCTGCCGGGAATCCTGCTGTCGGGATGGCTGGGCTGGGGCCTGTGTGTCACAGTCACAGGAGCAAGGGTGACTCTATAGTCTGGGCATTTGTCCATCACATTCTCAAGCATGTCCACAAGGCTTTTGTCTGCTCTCTGACCCTGTCGGCCAGCTGTCTTCCCCTCCTTGGTCCTCCTGTGTCCCCCTCACATTCCTTCAGTCTGTCAGGCACGGGCTTTGGAGTTGCCCACACCTGGACTGGAATCTGCCTCCCGTGCCACCGCCTGACCCCAGACGTATCTCTTCCTGCTTAAGAATCTCAGTTTCCTCATCTGGACCTGGAGGATGATGACACTGACTTCACAGTCCTTTGTCCAGCGCCAGAAACCCAGCTGTCCCAGCTGACGGGCAGCAGGAGTGCAGGATCAGGCACAGGAGTCCAGGCCTCTGGCTTGGCTTGAAGGGTCAGCAGCTCCAGCCTGCATGGCATCTCTGAGCTGGCTGAGTATAACTGCCCCGTGGCTGGGCACCTGTCCTCCCTCTGCCCCATTTATGCTCTGCCAGGCCCCAAAGGGGACAAATCTTCCCAGGCCTGGGCGCGAAGTAAGGAAACGGGTGCTCAGGGGGCCGGGGGCTCTCTTCTGTCTGGATCGCTCCCTTCCCAGTGGTGCCTCTACTGGGCTCTCTCAGAAGGCTTCTGGCTTGTGTTGTCACTGAGGGGACCTTTAATGCCTCCAGCTGTCACACGGTCTGTGAGTCCCCATCGTGGTCACTTCTGCATGTGTCTGCTGTTGTACATCCCCAGCTTCATGTGTCAGGATCGAGACCTCCCTGGAGTAGATGGGGCGGCCGCTCTTCACTCATGTATGCATTCATTCATTCATCCATTCATTCATTCACTCACTGGCTTGTGGCTTCCTCCCCCTCCTCCCTCCTCCCTCTGCCAACAAACATTCAGGGAGTACCAGCTGCGTGCCGGGCACCATTTCAGGTGGTGAAGGCACAGACACACAGCCCTGCCTTCAGGGAAAAGCCACTCCAGGGGTGGCTCAGAGAGGCCGACAGTAGACAAAATGAGCACATAGGCGCACAGAGTGTCCGGTGGTGGTATGTGCTATGAACAGACGGGCGATGGAGCTGCCTGGGACACCCAGTGTTTTCCCCGGCTCCCCGCTGCTCTGCAGCTGCTCCTTTGCACCCTCACGGGGCACGTACTGGTGGGACACACTTCCTGTGAGCGCCTGGTTCTAGTGTCCAGACGGTTCGTGCCCTTGCCAAATACACTGTCATGTCACCCTGTTTGATCACTACCTGGCCGGCAGGTCCTACAATGACCCCCACCAAAAAATGTTTTTTTCTTTTTTTTTTTT